>NC_085139.1:297867158-298167158 GCF_024139115.2 Armigeres subalbatus | reverse complement strand
TAGGACAAAGGAGAAATCAATATTTGTTCTGGCTTTACTCCTATTTGGTCATCATCATTCGGAATATCTGCAGTCCAGGTCCTAAAATCACATTAATCAAACACATGGTAAAATATGGTTTCAATGGGAACAATATTGGTCCACAGATTCAAAAGAAGCGAGGAAAAAGATCAAATAGAAGGTTTGTAAACTGTACGCAAATGGAAAAAAGGTTATGCCAATATTATGTAACAATAAAGATGATAAAAAATAAAACTCAAGGATAGATTTCTTTCAAGGTATACGAGCAAAGAAGCAAATAAAATAAGACAAATAATAAGAACAAATTTTCTAATCTCACGTCTTCAATTTATTACTCAAACAAAAGAACGTTCGCTAAATTTTACAAAATAAAGCTCACTCATCGTCTTATATCCATTCTGATTAAATTAGACATAAACAGCATAACCAACTAGCAATAAAATAAGGAAAGTAGAAGTGCAGAAAAAATGTTCTATTCACAAAAGTAGGACAGATGGCGGATACGAACGTAAAATCGTAAACGATGAAATTAAATCTAAAATTCTTCATACCCAAGTGAAATAATAATAATAATCGATAACTAAAAGTCTATAATACACAGTCCTTTTCGATAGTTCTCTCTCGTGCGCCACCGCAGCTGCCGTTCCTTAACTTTCTTTTAAATAAAACTAGAGGAAAAAAAATGCTAGAATGCTTCTCACTGTCTTTCACGTGTAATCCCGTATCGTTGTAGTTTGCCATTTTACTCGATTGAACCTTTTCAGTTTTTATCAAGAATAATATCAGTGTGTGGTGTGATGATGATTGCAAAATTGTTGTCAAATACATTCTCTCCTTTACGCTTTCCTACTCGTTCTTCCTACCTATTGCTATTTGTATAAAAAAAATCACATATTTCCTTCCGTCTTCCATTCGTTTCTACTCATGCGTTGTAGCATTTTGTCTGTTCTTAAAAACGGAATCAAAGGATCTATTAAGTAACTATCACTTTTGAATTAAGGGTAAAAAAATACACGATTGCTACACTGAGCAAAAAGAACTAACTGAAAGCGGTATAACTGTCTACTACTTACTTTGTATACACCCGATTCTTTTTTTACACGGGGGATGCGTGCCGTGTGAAAAAAATCCGTGTAAAAATAATCCGTGTTATTTCGAGAAACCGTGTAAAAATAATCCGTGTTATTTCGAGAATCCGTGCAAAAAAAATCCGTGCTATTTCGAGAAACCGTGTAAAAAAGCCGTGCAAAAATATCCGTGTAAAAAAGTCACCGGGTCTTTGTTAATTTGGGGATGCGTTCCATGTAAAAATAAATCCGTGTAAAAAATCCGTGTTATTTCGAGAATCCGTGTAAAAAAAAATCCGTGCTATTTCGAGAAACCGTGCAAAAAAATCCGTGTTATTTCAAGAATCCGTGTAAAAAAGCCGTGTAAAAAAATCCGTGTGAAAATAATCCGTGTAAAAAGAATCGGGTGTAAATGCATCCATTGTTTCTCATAATCTCTCTCGTTTCTCGCTTGCACTGTTCATCACCATCATTCGAGTCCAAAGGGGGAAGGAAGAAAAACTTAACCTAGCTCTTTTTTTTTTCAATGATAATTGTTGGCCAAGACTAAAAACGATTATTAACAAGTGTGTACAATTGTTTTTTTCCGTGAATGCAGTCTCCTTTTCTGCCAAATTTTGTCTGTATGTGTGTGTGTATTGCGAACATACACACTGGCACTGGTTTTCACGCTATTCGTGCTCTTCAGAACGAATCTGTCTCGTGATTACGCGTTTCTGAGTACACATGGCTGCTATAAATATAAATACACTGAAACAAATGGTGTCTCTGAACTGGGATCGTTGATTTTCCGACTAACTAAAACTGGTGATCTCGATCGGTAGGTAGTTTCTTGCAGTATTGGTTTGTGATGTCGTGGTTTTCCCTCGGAAGGTCCGGGGGAGGCAGTAGCAGTATCCGGATTCGTTTAAAGTAGGATTTTTAGGTTAAGTCATGCGCGGCGGTCCTCACTTGGGCACTGCTTTCTGCTACTACTTTACACATTCAGTCATCGAGGGGGAAAGGGAGAAGAATGTTCGTTTGTATGTTCGTGTGTGTGTGTTTGGAATGGGTTGTTGCAATTTGTGATCTGAATTCTGAGCGTTTAAATTATGGTATCTATCTGTCGCGCTTGGTGTAGAATCTTTTTCTGGTGTCCAACGAGGGTGATGCCCATATCGGACAGCTGCTGAGCGGTTAACCGGGATATCTGCGAGGTTGGCAATGAGACAAGAGCAAGATTTTTGTTTTAGAATCGGTCAGTCCACGAGTTAGTCGAAAGGTCAAAATTTAGAGTCCCACTATTGCCGGAAATAGGAATGTCCACGTTCTAGTCCCCATCACAGATAACTCACCTGTTGGGCTGTCATCAGTCCGGCTTCCTTGAAATGCTGCGAATACCTCGACATCTTGATGCTTTCCAGCCACTGATCGGTGCTGATGAAAACCGCTCCGGCAGTGCCCGTTCCGGACATTGTTCCCGTATTACTGAGTGCACCAACAGTCGACCCAAGTGTTCCCATGCCAGCCGCACTCATCGTCATGCTGCTGCCGACGCCTCCGGCGACAGGATTGCTATTTAATATCCGCTCGGTTGTGCCCATGCCGAGCATACTTCGCTGCTGAGTAGCCAGCATTTCGTCGCTAATGTCGTTACCCATCCGGGCCACCGGATTATCCGGCGAGTTCCGCGTCGTCAGCAGCACCTGCGGCTGCCGCGCCAGATTATCCAGCGTTTGCGTAATGCTTGAGAAGGTGGGTCGATGCGTTCGCTGTTTCTGCCAGCAGTCCAACATCAGCTGGTAGAGCGCTTCCGGGCAGTCCATCGGGGCCGGCAACCGGTAGCCCTTCTCGATGCTCTTTATCACATCCTGATTCGACCAGTTCCAGTACGGCCGCTCGCCGTATGACATCACCTCCCACAGCACCACGCCGTAGGACCACACGTCCGAGGCGGACGTGAATTTCCTAAACGCTATCGCCTCCGGAGCCGTCCAGCGCACCGGAATTTTGCCGCCCTGTGAGGGATGGTAAGAATAAATATGTAAAAGTCAGTTCCGAGGAAAAAGTGGAAAAAGAAACAAAATCTATTCAGTAGTTGTTACTACTAACCCTCGTCGTGTACGCGTCACTCGCGTTCTCGATCTCCCGCGACAGCCCGAAGTCGGCAATCTTACACACTAGTGAGGAATTAACTAGAACATTGCGCGCCGCCAGGTCCCGGTGCACGTAGTTCATGTCACTGAGATAGGACATTCCGGCGGCGATCCCCCGCAGCATCCCGATGAGCTGCAGCGTCTGGAACTTGCCATCGTTGGCCCGAAGGAACGTATCCAGGCTCCCGTTCTCCATGTACTCGGTGATGATCATGACCGGATTGGACCGGGTCACCACCCCCTGCAGGTAGATCACATTCGGATGGTCGAACTGACCCATGATGGACGCCTCGGTCAGGAAGTCGCACCGGGCCTTCTCCGACGAGCCCGGCTTGAGCGTCTTGATGGCGACGTCGATCTCCTGCACGAAGTTCGGCGGAATCTTCAGCCTCCCCCGGCAAACGTCACCGAACTCACCGCCACCTGAAACGGACGCACTGCATTAGAATTCGATTGCAAACGGCGTTGACCCGCACTGGGGCGATCTATAGCTACCGATGATGGCCTCGATCGTGATGTAACTGGCATCGATTTCCCGCGCAAACTCGCGGATCGCCTGGTTGGGGTCCTCGTACGTGTGCGGGTCGACGTAGCTTCTGCTGGTGCCGAACAGGGGCGTAGTCACTGCAAAATTTGTACGACGTTGTCGGTAATACCCATAAGAACCACCTTCTCTCAACAAAGTTCAACCGTTCAAATGATTCAGAACAAATCAATGGTAATTGTTTCAATTTTACAAATACACGAGCAAGTTAGCGTTAAATAGTTAAAACACAATGGAAGCAATCGAATTCGAAAATACAAAATTAGGCGATAATTAGCGTAGGCAAAAGCAAAAATGAATTTCGATTTGTACAGAAATGAAAAAAAGCCAAATGATTAGCGAAAAAGGAAACGCAAATATTTTGCGATTGTTTGTTAAAAAATGCGAATGGTGGTATTTTTTTGTTTGGTATCAAGCCGCGTAGAAATTAAAAAGCGCACATCATGCAGAAGTAGCAGCCATCACACACGCACACATAATTAAGCGGTTTTGGATTTTTTACATATGAAAATAAGAAAGAGAAAAAATACAATAATTGGTAAATTAGTAAATAGCGATTTGTAGTTAGTGTTTGCTAGAAGCTATTTCGTTAGAGACAATTTTATACAATAGAAGAAAAACATGATGGAACACAAACGATGAGGATATTTACACAAAGAAAAAATCTGATGAACAAATATTTGTTTTAAGAATGGTTGATAAATGTTTCGCATTTGGAATTTATTTTTTAGATGTTCTCGGTCTTCCTGGGTCACAAGGCCCATCCGTTGGAGGACATAAAAGTGCCAAAGCAATAATTTTAATTCAAGATCACAATAGTTCTGAAAAACCCACATTTATCTCTTTGATGCTTTTGCAACTTCGCTACAAGTATGTTTGACCAAAATTGATCCCGCCTCCGTTTAAGATTGAATGATTGAAAAAGCACATAATGAAACAATTCAGCAATAGATGTCAACGTAAGGACACAACTTCTGGGAATGCACGAGTCGAATCAAGCTGACACCATCATCTTACATAAAAAAAAAGATTAATCCACCTAGCAGTTATGGTGCCTTTCTCGTGCGAATAAATTTTTAGGGTCTGTTTCATTTGGAGAATTAAACTGAAATTAAAAGTGACATTACAATAATTATCAAATAACCCTGCTCGCAGAGCAAGATTACTGACAGATACCGAATCATTTTGCATCGATGTCTTATTGGAATTGCTGGGCAGCACCCGCATTATTAACGGGATATTTGCTAATTTCCGAACTGTCACTTTTAAGTTTAATTCTCCAAATGAGCAGACCCATAATAGGAAACAATGGGAGAGTATTCTGCGTCGAATGCAACTTGTTGCGAGTAAATCGGTTAAGGATAAGTGCCAAAAAAAATGAATGAGTGTTTTCGGCGGGTTTTGCGCACACACACACAGACATCACTTCAAATCGTCGAGCTGAGTCGATCGGTATATAACACTATAGGTCTCCGGGCCTCCTATAAAAAGTGAACATATAGCCTTTACGTATACTTTGTATACGAGAAAGGCAAAACTGACATCTCCAAAGGTGTTTGGTACACAAAGCAGCTAAACAACCAGACGAACTCAACAGCAGATGGTAAATCACCACCATTTTCATGCTGTATTCGGCGCAATTTCCCGAATAATTGCCAGTTTTCGAAGCGCATGTTGCATTAATGCTGTCCAATCAGCAGCTCGAAGTAGGTCGAAGAAGGTCGAGAAGGATTATGACAACAAGAAGAAATCAGCCACCATAAAGATAATTCAAACCATGCAGCAGATCAGCTGTCGAAGAGCTACCACTAGAAATCATTGTCATAATCGTAAAACGTGAATGAAGATCGGCGACAACGGTGGAAACGGCATCTATGAAACCGCTCGAGTTGATAGGCGAATTCATTTGCCCAAGAACCATCGACAACGTCACAAAAACAACGGTCTACTACAGACACCAGTTAGAAGTTTGAGCGTCATCAATTTGGACTGGATGGACGTATTCCATGTTTGGTGGAAACCGCTTTCTGTCTACTGCAAACAGGTGAATCAATCCAATGCAATGTTTTGCCTTCCTCTGATAAACAATTCTTAACGCAGTATTCCGAGGCATAAAAATCAAGATATCTTCGACTTTGAAACAGCATCATAATTATAAAGCTCATGCTAATAATCGAGCCGAGGATCTTTGAAATTTTGTTTACAACTTCATTTTTTATTACTTTTTCCAGATCCATTGTCAGAATAGATGAATACTTTCTTATTTAAGTTTCATATTCATTTGTTCGACATCCTTCTTCTGTTGGTCACTGCGATGAAATAAGATTATTTCGTTAAAAAATTAATCTTTGGATGAATGTAGATGCATGGGGGATCTACGTCAGTGAATGTACAATCGTTTGTTGGTGATTATGTGGCCTAATTCCGCCGAAAGATTTACCCGTTCGTTCGGTCGCTTGTGTGCTGTCTTACGAAACGTGCAACCTTGCTGGTTGCCCGGCGAGGAAATAGGCAAAGTCATGGCCTACTATTCACTAATCAATTATGACAATGGAATCGTTATATGGATGATATTTGCATATCTGTAATCAATGCACACTGATTTTGATCTTATTGAATATTAATCGATCAATATTGAAAATAAAAGAAACTTTGTAGAACATTAGAAAAATCTAAAAAATATATTGCCAAAGTTGTCGCTAAAAGACGATTATAGAGGATTATTTGTAGAGTAGATAAAAACAATAATAGCAAAATTTGTCGTAGCAAATAGATCTACAACTTTCTCGAATACACTACGAGAAAGAGAATTTTTATTTCCCTTTTAGGGGAATCATGAAACAAATTTATTTTACATACTGAAACACTTTTCCGGAGTCACAAAGCATCTAAAATCAACTTTTCAGAGTCAAAACATTTTCGATCACGGGTGTGAAACCGTTGTGCATCCGTTTGAACATTTTATAAAAAAAAAGGCTCTTTTTGTTTGGAAATCGTCCAATTCGTCATACTGATCATACCCGAGCAGGAGCGACGACCTCGATAACAGAATTTGGTATGAACTAGGTGTGCTTTAAGGTCACTCCTCACGGAATCCAATTTTCAAAGTGCTCGCGTTTTCGGGGCACACTACTCGATACGGAAGCCACGCACAGCTGTCATTTTTATAATTTCACGCATGCTGCGACACAGCAAAGCTAAATCAACAAAAATGACAGTTGTGCGCCACCTCCAAAATGCGAGCACTTTGAAACTTGGATTGCGTGAGGAGTGACCTTAAGAGGTAAAATACCAAAAATAATACGCAAATACTTGGGGCATAACATGATCAGGTATTTTATTTCCAAACGAATAATAATTTGTTATGCGTTTGGTATTGTAATAAACAAAGTAGTATTTATTCGCCTCATCATTCGAATCCAGCCGTTATCGTGAATCGTCAGTAGTTAAAATTTCAAATGCAGTCACATGTTCGTCATCGACGCAGTTAAGCCACATGCGGGTAGTTTCGAAGTATTGAAGCGATCCAATCTCATGCCAAACGTGCATATTAGAAAGGTCCAATTTCTTTCCAATAAATTTCTCTTCTGGAGTCGTTTGAAGACCCTTCGTTGGTGAAAGGCTAACAAGGAAGCAAGCTGTCCTAACTGATTTGATTAGTCCGGCATTCACGAGGAGATGACGAGAACGTTTGACGGGTTCAAATCATTTTGTTCTGAACCGCAAATATTGTTTTATGTCATGACTGACGTACTCCGTTGTCACTTCTCAGTTGCTTCCGTATTCGATCGCATGAAATAAATGAAGCACTTCCTACTAAGGCGTCGACGAAGGAAGTATGGAAGTCGTTTGCATTGCATGCGCCCGACCAGATCATTGTGGACGAGTTCCAACATATTATAACGACTACCACATTAATTTATATATTTTTAGTTGGGTCCTCATTGATCTGCTCTTATTGACGAATATAATATCTTAAATAAAGGTATGAACAGTAGTGAACAGCAATGAGCAGCTCGAACTAACTTGAAGTTATTCCCATTCCTCTCATGTTCATTTGTTCACAAAAAAGAACGAGCAGGATGGGAACAACTTTGAGCTGCTCATTGGACATTACTGTTCATACCTTTTTTTAAGATATTATATTCGTCAATAAGAATATTGGCGTCTCGTAACCTTACTTTTTACCTGTTCAAGGACAAAAAAATGAAAAATTTCGATATTTTGACAATTCAAGAAGGAAATAAAATTATCAGATATTCGATTAGGCTATTGGAAAACCACCTATTCCATGCATTACGCGCAAAAAATGGCAACTTCGATTTCGTTGAACAGGAAGTGTGAGGTTAAGGAATCACCACTTAAGGTCTGTCTCATTTGGAGAATTAAACTTAAAAGTGACAGTTCGAAAATTAGCAAATAACCCGGTAATAAGAATGGCTGGTGCTGGCCAATAACACATCGATGCAAAATTATTCGATATCTGTCAAAATTAATCTTGCTCTGCGAACAGGGTTATTTGATAATTATTGGAATGTCACTTTTAAGTTCAATTTCAGTTTAATTCTCCAAATGAGACAGACCCTTAATAAGAGTAAAAATAAAACGTAGAGATTTGTTCCTTCATGTTAATTCGCGTCGAATAGTTTTTTTTTTCGATGGCATTCTCCGATATCCCAAGTGACCCCAAGAACTCTGCATGTGATTTGGTTTATCAGATTATCGAACCCAGTGTTGGAAACCAAAAGGAACAAGCCTTTTGCATCGAAAGCTGTATTCTGGAGATATAAAGGAAAGATGGTGTACAGCCACAAATTACCTTTCTCATGCAAAAATGTACGATCATGCAAATAAATTACGTATACTTTGTATACGAGAAAGGCAAAAAACAAACAATTATAATCTTATATCAATATTAAATGTTATTAACGGACGAAGGACCAAGAGATCAAACACCTTAAATGTAATTTCCTAAGAATACGCAAACAAACAAAAATAATTAAATAAAACGAATTTAACTCAAAGACAGCCTGAAGTATCGTTCATCAAATTTAGTAATACCAACTACGTCTCCTTGGAAGCATCCTATAAAGACATTACTTAAACAATAGGATGTTCGAGGTGCATATAACACAAGGCGAATCCGAAGCAGATTGAACTAGCGCGGTGGATGGCCAAGTTGCGGTTTATGAGGAAGGCTAAGAAGGCGCGAAATATTTGACCACAAAGCGATGATAGCAAATCAAGCAATGCTTGTTCAGTAACTGTGCTCGTTCAACTTACGAGAAGGCAATTTTTTTTAAAAAAAGCTCAAAACCAAATTGCAGTTAACCATCGCCATTCAGCACCTTTGTTATCTCGTTAAAAAAATGACCTGACTATGGACCCGGTAGAAACCGGGTTTCTGTGAGCATAAAAAATGTACTCTTAATTGACCACGATTTGTAAACTTTTGTCTTGGTGATAATCCCAATATTTTTTTGCATTGTTCTTTGCATTGTTTCTTCTGATCATGTGTTGATCTGTGGGGATTATAACCAGCCCCGTCTACAATGGATTCAGAATGATGTTATTGCTGCATCAAGTGCTGTACTGCTTGACGGAATGGACTTCATTAATATGACCCAGGTTTATTACCATCGTAATCAATCGATCAGTACACATAGTTGATTCGTCTCCAGTCGATCTGTACGGCCATGAAACATGGACGTTAAAAGATGCAGACTATCGAATTCTCGGAGTGTTTGAAATGGTGAATGGCGCAGACGCATGAATCACAAGTTGTACTAAGTGTCCGAAAAGCAAGCATCGGCAGGCTGATAAAATACGGCAGATTACAGTGGACTATACATGTAGTGCGTATGCCGGAAGAAATACCAGCAAAAGTCTTGTTTAGCAGAGAACACTCGCACTCGCTGGCTGTGTGCAATCGAGGAGATGCGCGCACGGCCGGCGTGCAGAGAGACTGGCGACTCTGGCGCCCAAGAACGAGCGAGCTGAAACAAGCCATTACATTTGGTTTTGCTCCGGACAACACGGAGTGTACGACCATCATATATAGTTAGGTAAACAATCAGATCGAGCACTGGATCATGTGTGTTCTGTTCCGATAAATATGAACCAAACGTCAACTTTGCTGTGGTTGTTTTGTTGACCATGGGTACGCATAATCCTAATCAAATTTTTTTTCCAGCGCGACGTGATCAAGGTGAATACAAACAGGTGTAGCAGTATGCCAATTACATGATTCAGCCATCTTGGATTTTTATATGGGGCAGCCACCGAGTTTGTTTATGTTTTGCACTGAAAATGAATTCCCCCCCCCCCCCCGCGCTAGTCTCTCCCATCTACTGTCAAAGTGAGTGAACCCTGATATAAGAACCCTGGACGTGATCTTCCGACTGATGATTCGCATGGTGCGATAAACGATAAGCCGGATTGTTGCAAGGTACCTAGATATTTATTAATTACTCTGCCGCGATCTTTAAAATGTCGATTGGGGCTGTTCATGTCGAAATTATTGTTTCAAAATGGCGAACGTCACAAACATTAACTTTTTTTTAGCAAATTGCTCAAAAATAAGGACTACTGCCAGTCAACTACCACCAGGAACTGATAGTGATAGAGCTTCGCGCCTTCTACAAAATAGAACGGAAAATACTGCGAGTAGGCCACGATATCTGTGGAATCAGCGGAAAAAGTCATTGTTTACGTTTGCGACTTTCACCCTTATGAAACACAATGTCGAAGTTTTTTTTTATTGCAACAAATCAGCGGTGCGAAAATAATGACCTTACCCGAGCAAAGTCTAAAAACATAATGAGAGCATATAGAAAACATATTTTGATTTTGACACCAAATTGAAATCATAATATGTTTTCAAATATGAATAATCATGATTGATTACATATTTTGATCTCATTTTGCTGTAGATTTCTAAATTATATGATCTGACATCAAACTGTGTACTTATTTTGCTATCGGAACCAATATCAAATCTAGTTTTCGATTTGCTCTCATCGATAGCAGGAATAGATCAAAAAGATTACAAATTAAGTAATCATATTCGGCGAAGTTATCGATTTGCTCTCAAGCTTTGCTCGGGTAGTGACCATTTCCCGAAAAATTGTGACTTGAGTGATTTTTGGATGCAAATAGTGACTTTTTAGTAACTAGACTCAATATAGTGACCAAAATAGTGCCTCACTAGACGTTCCTTTGGACTCAATTAGTCTTACAATACTCGTGGTCACTCCCGTGGTCACTCATCGCAGCCGCTAGGAAGTTTAAAAGCTCTGTGTCTCCGGGTCCAGATGGGATTCCATCTGTTTTATTCTGACGCTGTAGCACTGTTCTTGCCGAGCGTATAACTTATATTTTCTCCAGCACACTCAATGCTGGCATATTTCTGGATAATTGGAAGCAGTCCTAGGTATATGTTTCCTGTCTTCAAAAGTGGTGACAGGAAGGACAGGAAGTCAGAAACTACAGGTGGATAACAATATTAACTGCGTCCAAGCTATTCGAAATAATTGTTACTATGATGATCCTTTAGTATATCGAAGACCGATCAGCACGGTTTTATGCCAGAAAGGTCGATGACTACGAACTTGCTAATTTTTACGAACACGTGAATGCCAGGCTAAAGGAGATGTTATATAGACTGAATGGAAAGCAGCCTTGGAAAAGATCGACCACAGCTTGCTGCTGACCAAATTCGGAACTTCCACTAAATTTGTATCATGGTTGCGTTTTTTACTGGAAGGAAACTGCGAGTGAAAATTAATTTCTGTGTTTCTTCATCGTCCTTTTGTAATGCTTTTGAGTTACCTCAGGCAAGTAACACCAAAACTAAAGCTGTATTGCAAAATCATGTATGCTGACGATCTGAGAATTTATTTGGTGATTCGATCGGCAGACGGCGTTTGCTTGAATATTGCCCGATTTGCTGGTTGTTGCCTGGTGCCATTGGAAGCAACTTATTATCAGTGTTCCGAAATGTTCCGTGATGATATTCCATCGATTGAAGAAGTGTATTGTTCGATTAGCGGATAGACGGCACAATACCTGAAGCAGGGTTCGTACTTTTCGTTTCGGTGAGACGAAAACAAGCGATTTTCGGACCGAAGGAGAATCTTTTTTCGAAGTCTGTGGCGAGAAACATCTTTCACTCGCTACTTTTTTTTCTCTAGAACAAGTCTGAAAGATAAACGAAAATCGGGCCACTTGATAAAAAAAATTATCGTTTCTTCATTCTTACGCCTCACTCATTTTTCGCGATAATTGTTGGTATGCACCTATAAAAATATTTTTACCGCAATGGGATTCGAACCATAAGCCCCAACAATGGAACTAGGTTGGGATAGGTTATTTTTTCCATAAAAGCTACTCTTGTGAAGGCTACATTGGTGAAGGTACGAAAAGGATGAAAAAAGTGAGAAAATAAGTTATATCTTATCAGGCCTTTTTACGTTCCCGAAAAATATTTTCCGTCGTAAATCTGCGTGAATGGCATCCCCTGCTCGTGAGAATGAGCGAGCATTACGATCCCTGCTTAAAGAGTCGAGATGGTTTGCGGCCTTGGAGTCATGTTGGCATTGCATAGCTTGCCATGGCCCGATCCAATGAACATCCAGCTAATTCTGATCGCTCTATAAACTGCTTGGTATGAACACCATAGAAGGAAGATGAAAAATACAGCAGGCAACATTCGTTGTCAAGGTACGGATCAACCTAATTGATTCTCTGCAGCTGCTTGTGCTACTGGACATCCGCGCAAATCAACGTCTTCTCCGGAAACGATCATTGAGTACAGGACCGGTTCCATCGAACAGCGTTCGGCTACAATAACCCGCTATCGTCGATGATCCGGACGTTCACGGTAGTTGAGGTTCGTTACGATTTCAACCACATAAGCATGAGCTTCAAAAAGAATATTTTTACAGGAAAAATTCAAAATCAATTGTTTTATTCCAGATGTCTTAGAAATGCATAAAACGCCAAGATCTGGTGTCATCCCGGAAAAAAATTGGCTTTTCGGGAATTTTTTTGATGTCAAATGTCTTAAGAGCCAGTTCGCGAGAAGCGCGACCCCCTCTTGTATCGATATTCTCCGATTTGGATGAAATTTTCAGGGTTCGTTCATAAGAAAAGACATTTTGCAAATTTTCAGATTGTTTCATTGAGGGGAAGTGGGGTAAAACGGCCCTTCAAAAATTATTGTTCAAACATCGCCAAAACCAAAAAATGCAATAACTTTGGCTATGACTGACCGATTTTGTTTAAATTTTGCACGCTTTTTCTACTCAATGAGTACTTTATACCAAGTGGTTAATATGGTTATAAAGTTGTTTACTTAAGGAGAAACTCTAAAGTTTAACAAAATTGCATTCATTTTGCACGATACGGGAAAAAACTTTTTTTATCTACAACGAGCTATTTTTTTTTTTATACGGAGAGCGTAACAATGTAATGTGTATACTATTGAATAGGATAGAGTATACTATTATCTGACGATTTTAAAGCACACCCCTCATGAAAATACTTCAAATTATAGGATATACTTTTCTACACTCATAGATAAACTATATAAAATGTAGATCGCTTATTTAATAAATTAAAAAAAAATACCAAGCAAAACTGTTTTATTCTCGGCTGAATTCACACCACCTGAAAGTGCTTTAGTACCTTAAAAAGACTGTGTAGTTGATGGCTTGAATACCAGCCTTTTTCTCTTGAAATCTTTTCTAATCTTTTATGAACATATTTCCAACCAACTATCCAAGGTGTGGTTTGCTAAGAAGTAGTACTTGGGTAGTAACAGCTTGCAATACTTTTTGAGAAATTTTGAGCTTTTTTCACCGAGGAATAGACTACCGTTTTGAAGTACCAAAACAAATATTCTCACTTCCGAATGGATGGAAATTGGCTAAAGCATTGGATTTTGCTTTACGTCGTTCTTGAACCTTCAATCTTGCAGTTAAGACCAAGAGGAATACAGTACTAGATGCTCCAATCTGTCAAGTTTGTGGAAGAGAAGAAGGCGGGGGTGAAAACTTCATTTTCAGTGCAAAAAGTAAACAAACCTGGCTGGCATACTAAAATCCAGGATAGCTGAATCGTGAATTTGGCAAATTGGAACACCTAGTGATGTATTCATCTTGGTTAAGACGTCACCCTCGACAATATTTTTGAACGGGAGTTTCAGACGGCGCAATACCTCCCGGAATATTATATAGATGACCAGTTCACGTTATTTTTCACGTTAGTTTCATCTACATATAGAAATAAACCTTGTAAGTGTCAGCCAAATGCTGATACACCGATGGAGTTGCGTTCTCACAAACTGGCTTGCAAACAAACAGTGCAGTGTGCAAAAAAATTTTTTTTTGTTAATTTTTCTTAAGTCGGCGCACTGAATTAAGTTTCAATGAGTTTCCAAGTTAGAAAGGAAATACGTCATATTTTTTATACTAATGTATATTCTGCTTGAGCTCACATTTATTTTTAAAGGACTATTTTACCCTACACTCCCCTAGTGTAAAATCCTGATTTTTAATTTCTACTTAGACAAAAAAGTTTGACAGACAGTTTTCACCACCACATCAACATAAGTAGGGTCGAAATTTGTGCGAACTTTCTTTTGGATAAACAGTGTTGCAGAAAATTGCGATTTTCTTAGAAATTCTTGAGTTGGCGCTTCTGAATTATATATGAGATGAAAGCTCTTTAGTTCCTTAATTGCCTTGCGGGCTTAGTTTTGTATCCTAGATCTGTTGGTGAAAAATATTCTCTTTATAAAAATGACCATTTTTTATCGAAAAAGTCCATTTTCTCATAAAATAAACAACTTTATAACCATATTAACCACTTGGTATAAAGTACTCATTGAGTAAAAAAAAAGCGTGCAAAATTTTAACAAAATCGGTCAATCATTGCCAATTTTTTTGGTTTTGGCAATTTTTGAACAATAATTTTTAAAGGGCCGTTTTACCCCACTTCCCCTCAATGAAAAAATCTGAAAATTTGCAAAATGTCTTCTCTTGCATATATGAACAAATCCTGAAAATTTCATCCAAATCGGAGAACATCGTTGCAACCTCCCTAGGAAAGGATGTCCGCTTCTCGCGAACTAGCTCTTAAAATGCATGAAACGCCGAGATCTGTTGTTACCTCGAAAAAAATTTTTTGAGATTGAGGAATATATTCTTCACTGGACTATAAACATTTTTGTACGGAAGAACAGAAAACTCAAAGGTTTCTACAAAACCATGTATTCGTGTCCAGTTCTCAAAGGCCCCTCGGCACAGTCGAATGAAATTGCGGATCAAAAGAACAGCACTTAACATGTTATTACGAATTGTATGTTGCTACCAAAACCCTACTGGGTAGAAGCCATTCTGACTACCTCTTCCATTCAAAATCGTTTGCCGATAAAAGCCGTCGTACGAACTAGAACACCGATTGAACTATGGACTGGCTAAACCTTTTCAACACGCATGGATCATATATGCCATTGAAGAGTACAAGGTCCAAACTTCACTCTAAAATATTGTTCATCAGGTTGTTGGCCTTAGAGAAAAAAAATATAGAAGGTTAAATAATTTCACTATAACCTGAAGACTCAGATATTCAAAACCTTGCGAAGTCTTCATGTCTGAGACAATACAAAGGAACTTGAAAAGTTTAAATCCCCTAATTCTGAATATTCAATCAAGTTTATTAGGTTTGAACACTCCTCTAGTAGTCAATTTCTATGCATATGAGATGTTCAAGGTTTTACAGAACATTCCCAAGTTCACACTAAAATATCTACTAAGTAGATTAACAACGATCGTGGTCCGCATTAATATTGTCCTGACAATGTCCCCATCGCTGATACTCCTTCTTCTTCTTCTACTTCCATGGCACTACATTCCAACTGTCACTTTGCCTGCTTTTCAACTTGTATACTCATGTCATTGCATGAGTATGTATCTTGTGTGGCGAATACAATGCCCAGGGAGTCGAAAATGTTCCCCACCCGAAAACATCCTAGGCCAGACCGAGAATCGAGCTCACCATCTCCGGATTGGCAATCATACGTCTCCTTCATTTCAGATAAAAATATCTACCAGATAAATCACAACTTTGGCAACTACACTCTACGGCATCGGTATACCGTGATGTGCCCTAAAATCGCGCGCGCCCTTACTTCGCGCATTTTTTTCAATTTTTAGGTACCAGTCAAAAATGAAAAATCTGGAGGATTACAAAATATCATTGTTGTTGAATGTTTTTCACGAAAAAAATTGAAAAACAAACTTGGTTTAGTACACCAAATAAAATTATTTCAATTTGATCGACCGCCATATTTGCTTGTGCTTAGCACAGCGACGAAGAACATGACCCAAATAAACAAATGATTTTACTGTACAAAACTGGCTACTTTTTGGAAATATTTGTATCCATTATGCTCTGTTGGATATGTTTATTCGCCATTACTATTGAAAAGTGTAAAATTTTATGTATTTTGTGTTTATTTAGACTTTTGCTTTGTGAGCGAAATTAGGTATATGAGAGTAATTATGGTGCCTAATTTCGTTTATTGTTGTTGCGTAGTTTCATTTGCAACATTCTAATGAAACAAAAGCAATATAATACACAGGACAGTTTTACACTGAATAGAACCCGAAAAGTTCATTCCCATACGCTTTTTATCTAATTTTCAGGCGGATAACCACCGACATCGACTAATGTTGACTTGAAAAATCTTATAGATCAGTGCCTGCAATAGCTACCAAATCCGATGTGTGAAATGATGCTAAAATGTGCGATGTGTAAAATGATGCTAAACTTAAGATAAAACTACAGCAGCTTTTTCCTTGGCTTTTTCGATAATGTATATAATATTGAAGATGTCTTGAATAAAACACATATTTGAAGATGTCCTATGTAAGAGATAGCGGAATTTCTTTCATGACGTCTCGAAAATTTAAACTTTTTTTATACACCAGCTAAACATTGTTCATACAATGCCTTTTTTCTTAAAATATGGTTTATATTTCAGAAGCAAACGATATTTTAGGAATTATGACTTGTGTCAACTAAAATGCATGAAGTAAAATCTCAGCAAAGCTCCAGGGTCGAAATATAGGCACATACCATTTCGACTAAAGAATGGGTCACTGACGGCTGTCTGATACCGTTATCTGCAAATTTTGAACAATGGATGCATGCTTCTATTGGTTAATTGATTATATTTCATCAAACCTATAACGATATTCAATTCCAAACATGAGCGAAGTTAGGAACACTTTTGCGCGAAATTAGGAACTATCCTATTTTCTTACGCGAAATAAGGAGCATACAACGGTCTCGGATTCATACTCCAATTTTTTTTAAATAGCAGCAAAATTTGCAAGTAACATTTTTTTAAGAACCTAGAATCCTTCTACTACGTGATGCAGTAGCAAATGTTTCCAAATGGCCACTACATGTTTTTTAATGAACGTTTTAACTTTGTCAGATCTTAAGTGCGCGAAATTAGGGTACTTCACGGTAGGGCTTCCATTTTTCCCGGGAATCAATTTCCCGGGAAACGGGAAATGAAATAATAATTTCCCGGGATTTCCGGGATCCCGGGAAATAAAAAAAACTCGAAAATAATTCAAAATCGTAGTTTTAATTTTGTTGTAAAATATGATTTTGAAAATATACATTCGACATATTTTGTCCTCAAATGATGAAAGAGTTGTTGAAAGCCTAAAAAAGTTTTTGTTCAGTTCGAAAAGCGTTAACTCCTTTTTCAAAACGTTCGCCATGTCAAAAGTATCAACATCTGCTCTGGCTCAAGAGTAAGATCTGCAGTGTCCTGATGAGCTCCACTATGTGCTACTTTTCCATAGTTTTTTCAAAAACTTTTTCAGGTTGTATCCGCATTTTTTTTCCAGTTTTTGAACAACGAGGGCTTCGAAAGATTCTCTTCTATTATCGCCAAAATATTTCTAACATGAACTATTCTTATACTCGTCGACTTTTTTTAGTGCAAAGAATCTTCTGGTCAACTTTAAAGGATAAACCATTTTTATTCATGTACGTCCACTTGAACACATTTTATATTTAAAGCAGATGAATGAAATATTTGAAATGAGAATTCTTCCATTCGAAATAAAAAAAGAGCTTTCAGGCGAGAGCTTGATTGTCGTACTTTAGTGACCCTGACTATAACATTTTTTTCAGTCAAACTTTGCTTGAAATGCCGAACAGCACCTAAAACGCATCAAAAGTTTCGCGAGTATTTGTTGTAAGACAGTTCTAATGATCGCATACTAAAGACCTAAAATCTGTTTCCAAGATCTGTTAGCCCACCAATATTATAAAATATTCAAATGAAATATTTCAGAAATATCGCAAAATACAAACATCGGAATATGAGTCTGTTCGGGAATTGAATCTAAAAGGATTGAAGGTCTTAAAAAACCTTTGACAATAATAGGACAAACCTGCCAAAGCGATCACTGCTATTGCCTGAATATCTGCGAACATTGGTAGTTCTGCTGTTTCATTACAGACACTAAATTTTTAATTCGACTTCACAACGCTTACCGACGTTTGAACCTACTGAATAAACGAACGATAGATGCAAACTGGTTCTTTGTCTCGCCTCTCTTCAACACGTGTTGGAATGCACCGTATGATTCTGTAACATTTTCAGCTATAAGTTAAATTCTTAGACTTCAAAAGTGAAATAAATAGTGAGATGATGCTAGTAAAAAAATGTAATTGATACCCCAAAATCCGTTATCATCAAATTAAAAAAAAAATAAGACAAAAAAAATTAGTATGTTCATTTCCCGGGAAATTCGGGAAACTGATACAAAAATCCCGGGAATCGGGAATTCCGGGAAATATGATTTCCCGAGAAATCGTTTCCGGGAATGGAAGCCCTACTTAACGGTATAATCACACCAGGTTCAATGGGTATGTACTTCACGAAAAGCCTATTTTCATGAGAATGAAAAAAATCTATAAATTCAGGATTCTATCAGTGAGATTATGGTTTGGAACCTCTATTTAATATATATGATGTCAGACCATTTGGGCATTTGAGTAGCATTTGTGGATTTCATGTACAAAAAAAATCAAGTCATGTGGTTGGAACGCGGCCGAGTTATAGACGCTGTGGACGGGAATAGTGGGTACTTCCCAAATAGGCCCCTAGCAGCAACGATATCGAGGTAATATTTATAGTCATAGTTTCAAATGATTTAAACCGCAAAGGAATGTACGAATATACTGAAACACTCAATATGATCTTACAAAAAACGCTCTTTCTACTACTTTTTGCTTTTGATGCTTGTTTTACTGCTTATATAAGATTAATAGCCAAACAACACAAAAATGAGACCTCTTCGTTACATTAACATAGTAGCATAGGACTGTTCCAAGAAAAAGCATGAAAAACCGCATCAATACTTTTTAGTAAAAAAGCAATATTATTGAAATTTTTAATTTAATTATCGCAAACCAAAGAATAGAAAAACAGAGGAACCAATCACTACAACGCGCGAGCGCAAATTAGATCAAACAGAAACCAAATATTACAAGGAAATTAAAGAGGGGGTGGTATGATTCGAAATAAAACGCCAAAATCAATCCCGGAATGAAGGGGCGCACAGCTATCGAAAATTTACCATTGTTTTTCATCGTTTTCACGATCGGCGTCGTGTCCATTGCGTGTACTATAAAAATCCAAGGAAAAGAAGAAAAACAGGGAATAATAATAACAAACAAACAAAGAAGCACGCCAGATGAGTGAGGGATGATGATGATGATGAGAATGATTTATTTGATCAGTGTTTGAAACAGATTTCGTGGGAAGTAAATCGGGTGCAAAACACATATTGAGTTAAAACACACATCAAAATGGGTGCATAAACATTCAAATACAGAATTGAAAAATAAAAATAACATTCGGCCAACGAACAAATCAAGTAAAGTGGCAAAAGTGGCATGCAAAGTATGATTGAATGATTGAACTGTTGCTTTATTCGTAATAAAAAAAACAGGTTGAACGACACATCCTGAGTGGTGTGTACGAAATTTTGACAATGTAGAATCCGAATTTGCCACTTACTATAGGTCACTACAAGTCCTGGTTGTTGAATTGGGGGGAGGAGTGTATAATAATTTGTTGGGGAAAGGTTGCATGATTCCAGATAAAAAAGAAATAAGAAAACGGGAATTTTATCAATCGCAATATGTGGCATCCTCTCGTGTGGGGATCACTCTAACTTGGGTACAATATTCACACTATACTATTTCATTGCACTCGGGACATTGATGGGAGGGACTAGTTCTGCTTGGAGGCTTCACTGCAAATGTGAGTACCTAGTGTTTCATCAAAACGCACCGAACTGTGCTCTGGGGGTAATTCCGTACAAGCCAGGAGCAACGTGGGTGTGGGAAACAATGGAATGGAAGGGATGGATGCAAAATGACAAAATCGAAATTACCTTCGTTGCTGGCGTAATCCAGCGGCAGCGGAAGATGGTTGTTGGTTTTCTTATCGATGTCATCGTGGCTCTTCGAGCGCAGGATTAGGACGCAAACGACGATCCCTAAAACGATATTTCTCAACTGGTTAGCATCATGTTTCGGGCCAGAAAACCAATCAATACCCACCTAGTGCCAGGACCAAGACAACTGCAACTGTCGTACCAGCAACAAATCGCATTTTCAAGGAATCGTCGTACACTGAAACGAAACACCACCCCGTTAATGTCGTTGCGAAACCTGCGATCGTTTCCATCTTACCGGGACTGACGCTCTGGTGCGTCTGGGCGTACATGATGTTACTGTAGGTGCCCCAGCCATTGAGCGTTTTGCAGCGCACCTGGAAGCCGTACTCGGTGTTCTCCTGCAGGTCGTTGATGTGGATCTTGGACTCCTTGGTGCTCAGCACCGACTTGTTCATGGCGTCCACCTCGGTCTTGGGGAACCACCGGACCTCGTAGTACTCGATCGGTGAGTCACTGTGCATGGGCTTGTCCCACACCAGATCCACCTCCTTGTTGGTGATGGAGATCACCCTGGAAAATATGAAAGAAAAAAAGAATGTTTGTATACAGGTACACAATCCGGTACGTAAATTGAAGACAGTCGTTGGAGACTCGCTCAAGGAGTTTCGGTTGCATTGGCAACTTTTGAAAACACCTGCTTACGACTCATAAACACCCACGACCTTTTCTGTGTATTCATTTTTTAATACACATTGCATTTGATCGCATCATATGACCATGTTGACGGTGACTACACGACCTACGCAGCATGCTGTCGGTGGGAATAAAATGTCCTTCCTTTCCGTAGCTGGGATCGCTCTCCGCTTTCCGCGACATCTCGAACGAAATACCCTCGCCTGGCAATCAGTGGAAGCAGCTCTCTTGCAAATCCAAACTATCTTGTAATTGCTGTTAGTGATTCTATACAAAAGCCGAGACAAGTTTTGTTCAAAGTAAAAATAATCTCTTGGGGACCGCAAAAAGTTGCTGTCCGTAGCAGCATGACAAGCATGCGTCGGAGGAAGACGCCGCAAAAGTTTATTCGCATGGATAACATCAGTATCGGTAATGTTAAATTTGATCTCAAGAATCTGATTTGATGTTGTTCCTGTTAATGACTGGTAAGGCACATTATGGAAAATAATTCGACTCTTTCTAGAGCCACAATCTTATAGAAGAGAAGGTTTCTCCAAAGTGATTACAAGAAAGCCATGAACATGAGCCATGTTCGCAACATTCGGACTATCGGTTGCTTATTTCGCTACGATGGCGTCTGTGGCTATCATGGCAGCATTTCATTGGCAGTACATTTCTGCAGGCGAATAAATTTTTCTATCCTCTCGCTCTGACGTGCGCTTGTGGTTCTGCTTCCGCCGGAAACTTTCTGCCATCACCAAGCGATTATGATTTGCACTTTGAAGGAAATTTGTCTCGGTTTAACCTTTTCTTCTATAAAATTGTAGTTCTAGAAAGAACCGAATTAATTTCCATATTTTTTTATTTCGTCAACCGACGTAGACCAGTAGAGGAAGATGGTCGGTTGCCGACACCCTTTTGTTTTCGGTTCATATGTTTCGTCCAATTGCACAAAACGGTGATATTTGCATACCGATGGAAACCTACAGGCATAAGTTAACAGCTGGCGTCTAGCATTTGCCCGATCTGGAACCAACATCAGTTAAATTTATCAGACCGGTTCATATGTGAAGGTTGAAAAAATGTGAGTTCTTGAAAAAGTTGACCTTAACTAAGTCAAAGAATCGACTGAAGCAATAAAAACGACACGCAAGGAAAGGTCTATTGAATTCCTGTTCCATTCCAAGCCAAAATTGTCTAGAATTGGAGTACATGTCTAAAGGCCAATAGGCATAACGAAAGATCTATTTGCTTCTTTCAGAAATGAACATTTGTTAGATCACACTGGCGCCTTCCACGTCAGAATGCAAGTCAATGTAGGGAAGGTTGAGGAAATGATGATGCAATCACACGCCCATTGCAAGCCGAATATACCTCTGCATTTGCCACGAGTTCAAGCGGAATTTTATTGGAATTTTGGGGTTAAGTTCGAGAGGCAGAGGTTCGTCATGGTTAACGAGCTGCCAATGTTACAGATAGAAGAAAGCAACTGATGGAATTTCTAATTGGATGTAGGAAACGAGCTTTTTTTTAGTTCATTTCCAATTCTAGCAGCTACTGCTAGAATAATCAAGTTGAATGTATAGAATAGAAATGGAAACGGTACGGAAGTCCATTTCCAATTCGAGCGATTGCTAGAACATGAGAAATATGGAGAAAGAACAAAGTAGGAGAATGGAACAGACTTGGGATTGAACCCACGACCTCCTGCGTATGAGGCAGAAGCAGTAGCCATATGACTACCAAGCCCGTATATGGCCGAAATGAACAACTGGTCATTTGGTCCAAAAAGTTGTTTGGCCGTATTGGTAATTTGGATTAACATGCCGTTTGGGCCATTGGGCTGAAATGGACATATTTAGTATTTACTAGCGGAAATGTCATTCGGCCGAACTTTTCCTTTGGCCGAAAAAATAGTTTTGCTAAAAGAACCACTGTCGTAACTAATTAGAAAGGACAATTTGACTGAAAATGTTGTTTGGGCGAACGGGTCGACATTTATGGCCAGCAACTAACATTTTTGGCCGTAGACCAAACGAACATTTCGGCCAAACGGCATTTTCGACTACATGTTGTAGAATAGTTACAGTAACTCATATTAAACCAAATTTGGTCACGTTTGAGAATCTGCAACCAAATCAGTGTGAGTTGTGCTACTAGGGATTCGACCAAACGACCTGTTAAGGCAAACTGCTTTTTCGGCCAAATTACCAGTTCGGCCGTATGTCGCTTTTGGCCAAATGACATTTTCGGTCAAACCGTTTTCGACCTATTAACCATTTCGGCCTAACGTTCAATTTGCCGAATGACTTTCGGCCATATGATTCTTCCTCTTTTTAAATATTATCCGGTTGAATTTCCGAAGATTTTTTAATGGAAAATACAAATAATTTCCCATAATTCTTAAAAATTTCACCTAAATAAAAAAAAATCCTTTGCGAATTCCAAGGAATTTCGTATGGAACTTGAATAACTTTTCAAATTTAATTTGAAATGTTTTTCTGTGGAAATTCAGAAGAATCGTTCACAAAAATTCTAAATAATTGTATTAGAAACCCCAAAAAAATCATTCCGCATTTCCAAACAACTTCCCTGGGAATTTCTAAAAGCTTTCTTTGGAAACTCATAAGATTTTTTCCGGAAAATTGACACAGACACAGACAATTATTAATGGAAATTTCAAGGAATTTCCGAAAAATAAATCCAAACTAATATTTTGTAAAATTTAGAAGAATTTCTCGATGAAGCTGAATATATTTTTCCGGCGAAATACAAATGATTTTCCTGTTGATGTATTTGTCTAAAGAAACAATGATAATAAAAAATCGCAACGCCGATTCATGCCGCCGCCGCCGCAGACCAAAATGGCTTTCGGTTTGACGCCGAAAACGCCGACGTACACATCTAGTCCTAGCTGATCCATTGTGTCGATGATTTCACTCATTGTTTTCACAAGCTACAGTTGATGCACTATGAGTCGATTTTCTAAGATTGTCCACTCGTAGAAGCATATGATTCCATATGGGTTCTAATCCCGGTCACAGTCTAGAAAAATTTCGAAATGGAAAATATCTCGACTTCCCTGGACATACATGTATCATCGTGTTAGCCTCATGGTCTAGATTTGTGTATGAATTGTCAGGCTGCACGGACCCCCTCCCCCTAAGAGCGTGACGTACTTTGTGTATGGCCCCTAAGAAGAAGTTACTCTAATGGTCTTTTCGAACCATTTTCCAAAAAACTTCTGTTTACAGTTCTGAACGCAGTGGTTCTACGCCCAACAAAAAAAACGTGGCTATTGATGCTCGATACAAACACCGGCTTATTCATTGTGCATCTTGAAATTGGAATCATATGCTTATTCAACCGGATTGGGTGTATCCATATTGGCCATATCGACGACTGCAACTCAAATCTGAACCGATTCACAATCAAGTTGCTGTAACCATTTTCGTTTGATCTATGCTGCTCGGGGATGTTTTCAAAGACCTTATTGATCTGGTAGATATCTTGAGTTGAACTCGAGAACGTTTTGAAGTACGATGAACATTTCAGTTTCGGGGAAATTGGGTTCATATGATGCGCATTTGCTTCTTGATCCTGTTTCAGTGGCGTAGCCACGGGGTGGTTTTGGGCATAAACCCCCCAAAGACAAAATTTTGGAAGAAAATTTCTTTTTCGATTTCAATAGTTTTCCTGTAAAGCCAACATCCTGATGAACAACTTTTCTGAGAAAGTGAGGACCTAGCTCTCTTGGTTGGAAGATTGATACTTTTGTAATGATTCGGCCTTGTGTATTATTTGGCCACTTGTGTCATTCGGCCTTTCATGGTTCGACTTTCTGGGTTTTCGGCCTTTTGTGGTATACTACACACTTACATTTTTCCACCGATCTCGGCAGTGCAAATCTCGGTTTAAGTTCGTTTGCTGCTCCTCGGCAAAAGAATCAAAAAATGCCGAGCGGGACTGAGTGTGTAGAACATTTTCGGCCTTCTGTGGTTCGGCATTTTATAATTCGGCCTTTTGTACTGATCCCGTTCTATGCCCTACCAAAAGTTTTATTTTTTGACCAAACTGGAGGTCAGTTTTTATCATTCACACTGAAATTGTGCACTTCGATCATATGTAGTGAGTGTCAACTGGCACTTGATCAATGTGCTAATACCACAATAGCAATAGCACCAAATTTGATTTTTACTTAGTTGCAAAACTTTCTTACTTTTTTTCTTGATTGACATTGCATGCTAGTCTAGCGTGGTTCTGTCTTCTTATAGAGCATAATGTTCACAGAAAGCAATGAAGTTTGAAATCATGATAGTTGAATGGCAACTTTTTATTTCAAATTTGGTATTTTTTCGTTTATTTTCTTTTGAGAAAATCAAAAATCCAAAGTAGCCTTGGAGTCAAAACAAACGGTATCTTAAAGTACATCCGAAATATTTTTAATGGTCAGCTCTCGGTTTGATCTTATTCAAACTATTTAAAAATTTATCTTCCTGAGCAAACTGATAAGGCTTTTCAAATTATCGCAAAATTAAGTAAGCAAAGACATAATTCACTCTTAAAATGAATAAAATTAAATCGGCGGAAGTACACGGAATAAAAAAAGTACCCGAAATTGAGTATTTTTAAACTTACTTTTGAGTTATTTTTCTCTTCTCTTTCATCTCGTCAAAACAAAAGAGCCAAACAATCCAACGACGCCAGTTCAATACGGGAAGCCAATTTTGAGTTTTATTACCTGAGGTCGAAATTGAGTGAATTAAACTTACATTTGGGTAAATAAATGTTCCGTTGGCTACTTTTTTAACATGGGAGTAAAGGCAAACTACTTTGACCCTACTTACTCCCGTACACTGAAAAAAAATCCGTGGTAAAAACTACTATTTTGTAGACTACGCTCTGTTTTTAAAACAATCATGAAATTTTAGTAAATTTTACCATGGTTCCTGAGAAATTCACAACTGTTTCAGTTCATGTGACAACATTCCACATGGGCCACAGTTGATTTTTACTGCGCACATGGTAAAATCAAACGGGTCTGTTATCTGCTGAAATTCGTCGATGCGTATTCTTAAAATAACCCTCGGAATGGTAGTTTCGACTGCAATATTTTTTTTTGCGTGTACGGATGCCCGAGGTTGGGTGAATTAAACTCACTATTGGGTAGTTTATTTCTTCCGTGTACATACGGACGCAACTGATAAGTAACCGTCGAACGCAGCCAATACGTTTGACAGTTGTATTTATGCTGCGTTTTACACAGTAATGATCATCGGGCCCTCCTTAGCCGTGCGGTAAGACGCGCGGCTACAAAGCAAGACCATGCTGAGGGTGGCTGGGTTCGATTCCCGGTGCCGGTCTAGGCAATTTTCGGATTGGAAATTGTCTCGACTTCCCTGGGCATAAAAGTATCATCGTGCTAGCCTAATGATATACGAATGCAAAAATGGTAACCTGGCTTAGAAACCTCGCAGTTAATAACTGTGGAAGTGCTTAATGAACACTAAGCTGCGAGGCGGCTCTGTCCCAGTATGGGGATGTAATGCCAGAAGAAGAAGAAGATCATCGCGCCATCCATAAACGATTGTCAATCCCGTTCCAAATGTTCCATGCATTTGAATCAACGGTTGCGGATATTTACACACGTATGGTATACCAGCTTAAATATCTGTTATCTGTGGGTAAAACTTTTTGTTATATCAACTTCATTAAATACTTTGAAGAGTTTTGAATGTAACTTGACGAAAATTGTTTTTCCCGGTAAATGTCCTGTCATTATTACAGCACAATGGAAACATTTTGCTATGAAATTCCATCGGGAGAACCTACCTTACAGTCCTATGATTTGATTACATGCATTGAAGATGCTAGGGAAAGTAAAATTAGATGGTTTTTACAATTCTATAAAAAATAAACAAGATGTCCATAATAGGGAAGAAGAACGTCCCGAAACGAAACATGAAAATCAAATGAAGTGTCGACTATAGGGAAGCAATTTCCTATTATGGACCCCCAGGGGGTCTACTATAGGGTGAATTCAGTCCGACTTTAAAATGTTGATTTCGAAGAATAACGTCGAGTATTTGAGTGTTTTATGTATGTATCGTGAAGAGGAGATGCAGAGCGTGATATTAGATATCACGCAAAATTAATATTTTGAAAATTTCCACTCATTATGCCCGGAAGAGCAAAATTTCGCTACTAGGGGGTCCACTATTGGGCATTTTACCCTACTGGTTTTTCCCGCTTTTCCCGGTGACTTCAATTTCCCGTCGTTTTCCCGTTTTTCCCGATTCGGTGGCCACCCTACTATTCGATCTGCTAGTAAACGGACACTTCAAACTTGCAGAGGGCAGCTGTCGCATGTCCAGAAGAAAGATTAGAAGATCTGTTAACACGAATTTTGGAGCTGGAATCTTATCGCACTACAGTAATATCCCGATTTTATCACCCCTGGTGAATGTTGGGAATGATAAAACAGGGTATGTGACAAGATTGGAAAAAAATATTTTCATTTTTTTTATTCATTCCACAAATATGAATCATTTTATGCCTTGGAAAGGCCAAATGCGTGAACGGTACCGTGGAGGCACCATATTTGACGCAGTTAAGAAATTTTTAAAAAGAATCATTATTTAAAAAATAATTGCAAAATGGATTCGCTTAATATTCTGCATAATGAGCTTTCTACTATTATAGAATGTATACAAATAATTAAACTTCCAAAACAAAGTTTATTTCTTAGTTTTTAAATCTGTTTTTATGTGGAATTTGAGGTGCTCAACTTGACGCACTAATTTTACCATGTTCCTTATTTGACGCAAAGTTGTTCCTAATTTGACGCAATTTGAAACTATGTTAAAACTCAATCAAATAAACGCCTTATTTTTTTATTATATAATGCCAGTGCAAAAGAACTATGCACAGTATAAAATAACAAGTTAATTCATTTTACAAAGAAGCATTTCATTCATTTTTGTTCAGTTTTTCTGCAAGTCATATGCTATGTGCATGTAAGTTTTGTTAGTTTCATGTACCATTCTACACATCAATCAAAATGCTTCTCAATTAGGTGTAAGAGTCATGTCAAAACATATATTCACGGGAGAACTAACTTTGACATTTCATTGCATAACCATCCTATCATGGTCTGTTACATTTGTAATAAAAACCACTTTCTTTGGTAATCTGCAATTTTGAATCCATAAACTGAGACGGGTACAAGGTAAGGAACGCAACCCGTATATGAACCCTTTTAGAACAACGTTGAAGCTACCAATATGCAAATGTTACGTGACCGGCAGATATATCTCAAAAATATGACCTGTCCGTCTATAAACCATTTTCCAATAAACAATTAACGTAAACTGAAGCTTATATAAGAAAGCCAGGCATATTTTTCTTTGCATGACTAGTAACTTGCATTGCAATAAAAAGTAATTAATTAGAAATGTGTTAATTTTTTGCATTGGAATTTCGATACTAATTTATTATATAATATAAGGCCGATACAAATATTTAAAAACAATTATGTCTCCCCCCCCTCGTTTTTTTGCCCAAAAAAAATATTTTGAGGGGGCAACAAAAAAAAATCGGGCTATTTTGAGGATTTTCAAAACATTCTTTAACAAATCCGAGGAGTTTTATTGATTTTTTCCATTTTAATATTTATTTTTTATTGACCCCCCCCCTCCCTTGACCTTTCGGAGACCAGTAGGACATAATTTAAAATTAATATTTGTAGCGCCCTTATTTTCTCGCGAGAATCTCAAAACCAGCAAAGAAAAACTGTATAATTACCAAATACCGTGTAAAAACGCGTGAAAAAACGCTTTAAAATCGAAGACAACATAAGGCATACTACCATGGGATGGACATTTAGTGGAATAATCCAATGTTGATTAATATTCTAAGTAGTAGATATTTAGTTAAAATAAAATGAATACATATTGCTTTAGAGTATTATTGAGGTTTCAAAGCACTGCATTTTATATTCGTATGATAAGGTTAATTAGGAACATCAAAATGAATTGTGAGCCTAATTTGACGCAGAACATTTTGGGCTGAAAAATGCATTCGAGTGTTGCAATGTTCAGCATAAAAGAAAAAGCTTACTTATAATGCTCAGCTGTTTGTAGGTAGGGTTGAAAATTCTCATTTACGTGCAAAAAATGATCATTCGATCCTTAGCATTGTGGCTAAGAAAGCAAAAAATTGACGCATTATGAGTATGACCTCTATATATTTTTATTCGGATAAGTTAATTCTTCATAATATGTTTTTTATGCCATAAATGCAAAGAAGAAGAGCAAATAAAGCCATCTAGCTTGATTTTTTGATACATTTTTGGCGAAAATAAGTTTTATGAATCATTTGATATGTAAGTGCGCCAAGTTTGGACCTGCGTCAAATATGGTACTTCCACGGAACCCGTTTTTTCTTGTCGAAATTGCTTACAGAATATTTCCCAGGTACCTACACTGAGGAAACTGGACGCATGATTTCCAATCAAACGCCTTATGAAAATTTGCCACAAGGAATCGGTATGAATTTCAATATGTTGCTTTATGAATGATGATTTACATAAAAAAGTAAAGTGCAGCAGACTGGGTTCGAACCACGGACGTCGGGATCGGGAGGCCGGTATGCAGACCACACGCCCATCGACGCTTGAAGACTTGGGAAGGTAACTGCGTATAAAAAGCACTGTTGGTGGAATATTCAGTCGAAGCTTCATAAGGCGCCAGTTATGAATTTCGCTAGTCCAGTTCGCTGAGTGTAGAAGTCGTTCGTAATAAACTACAGGCGGTGAAAGTTATTTCATGAAAATCAATTTTGTTTGTGGTATTATTTACGAAAATAAAAAGAATGTCAAAAATTTTTGGGGTGACAAAATCGGGTCGAAAACGTGACAAAATCGGGACGTGATAAAATCGGGTCGAAAACGTGATAAAATCGGGGGTAGACAAAATCGGGGAGTGACAAAATCGGGTCAACACTGTATTAGCATAATGTCTCTTCACGAATCTGAAAAGAAGAAATTGAAGGATCTACAACGAAACAACCGCACGGGATGCATCAGAAAGGTTTGTGGTAACTCTTCCGAAAAAGGCATTTCTGATCGATCGGCTAGCTAGGCGAATCTCGATCAATTGCCCTGCGTCGCTTTGCTTCAATAGAGTGACGGTTAGACGCAAATGCAACGTTGAAGAAGGTTTACACCGGTTTCATACACGAATATGGGAAGATCCATTAATTACGTAACGCAAAAATTGGCCATTTGGCAGAATCTTGTCGCTAACAGGGTCTCAGAAATTCAGCATATTACGAACATAGAATCACATCTCCGGATATGAAAACCCTACAGACGTAATATCTAATAACACCAGAAAGGCTGGCGCATCATCAATCCAGGCCAAAAAGAACTACGACGGGTACAGAAGATTCGGATCAATCGTTACTGGAGGAAACAACGATATCTTCAAACTACGATCAAGCTATTTGGCTCTCGTTCGAATTTCAGCTTTGTGCCGAAGATTCACCTACAACTGTACTGCCGTGAATCGCACATTTGTCTCATATGAATAGGAAACCCAGCACCTCGCTCAAAGCGACAGCCTTGGCGACGATATTGATGAAGTATCGCCGAGAGGACAAGTTTCCCCGTCTTCCAGGTTGGAATCTCTTCATCCTGCCCTGGTAAATGGAATACTCGTCGTTATTGGCTGACTTGAAAATGCGTCAGTGTCTCCAAGTAGAACGTATCTTATATATATATATATTTTTTTTTTTTTGTGTCTTTATTAAGGAGACTTTCAGCCCGAGGCTGGCTCGTCTCCGGGTATCTTATAATTGTGGATAACCACCACCCGTTGGCGTTGTTGATTGCAAAACACTACCATCGTAATCTCCTGCACGCTGGACCGCAATTATTGATGCATTTGGGAGCATTTCTGGTCACTTTGCATGAGAAACTTATGCAGAAATGTCGTTCATAACTGCGTAAACTGTTTTCGCGTAAGTAAAGTCAAAGGTAATCTGCCAATTGAGCGCGTAAGCCCTGCTCTACCATTCGTTCGAGTAGGAGTGGACTGCAAAATGGTGGGTTGACATCAAGGAAGGAACGCCCAACAGAGCTCTGGTCCCCACAAGTCCCTATCTCACGCTTCCACGGGTCGTCCGATGACAAAAGACCGCCAGCTAAGGGTTGTGTACTTAGCTGGTAGTGCAGCCTGGGCACTGTTGTCCTTCTGACATCAGCTAGCGTGAGAAGGTACGCCTCGAGCGTCTGTTCACCAGGTGGTGCGTCGTCTGCCTGGTACCAAGCGGCTGATCAACGGAATGCTGTATCGCGTCAGCTATACCTAAGGTGGCAGCCCAATTATCGCGATGTAGGTAACGCGATCCCCGGTAAGGTAGCTTACTGAAGCCTCTCAAATACCAGGAAAAATGAAGATAGAAGAAAAAGAGAACGTTATTTTTGGCAACCGACCCGGCAACGAAATAAGGATTATGATTGGAAACTCGGTACCTGGAATGTCAGGACCCTAAATGGACCTGAACGAGTGAGCCTTCTGGCTCACGAACTGCAGAAGGTTGGAGTAAACGTGGCCGCTATTCAAGAAGTCCGATGGCCCAGATCCGGAGAACGTGAATTCCAAGCCGTGGACCCCACGACCAACACTGCATTCAAGTATAACATCTATCAAAGCGGCGGTGAAGAAGCAGACCATGGAGTTGGTTTCGTAGTGATGGGCAACAGAGATGCCAGATTTGAAGACATGTCTTCAATTTGAAGACATTTGAATCTTTGTGAAGACATTAATTTCGTGACATTTTGAAGACTTTTCAAAATATTGGAAGACTTATCTACTTATTTGAAGATACTTGAATACAATCAATAAGCCAGCGAGTGGAAAATACAATTTTATTTTTACTTATATAGGGGGAAAGACGGCTTTGGCAGGTTTTGTTCTATTATTGGCAGGGGGGTTTTTGTCGACCAAATTTTATGAAATTTGGCCACAATATTCTTTGATATGCAAAGAATGTTTAGGCCAAATTTGAGCCTAGCCAGTCATAAAAAAACCCCTGCCAATAATAGAACAAAACCTGCCAAAGCCGTCATTCCCCCTATGTAAAAATTTACAAAAAAAAACCCAGATTAATCCACCTAGAGTGAGATTTTGACCCTTCCTTAATTAAAAGGAAATATTTTCAGACTCCAGTATTTAAAACGAGATAAAACTACTCAACCTCCCACAGCGATTGAAAGTGTGAATGACAAATTAATTGCCTACCAAAAGGCGGCTTTCATGGGTTGAGTGACAACAAAATGAATGATTCTGCACTGTACGTCAGGTTGCCTATCTATCAGGCGCTCGTCGGATTGAATAGCTATTGTAACATGTGGTAACATGGTTGGTTAGAAACTATCGTAACGCTGGCAGCATATATACTCGTAATTTCCAGAGACCTGGATATTAATTAATCCAGAACTAACTTAATCAGTCATTGATCTGAACGAAACTCAATAGCGTTCAATAATAACATATATTTTGCCTAATGGCTGCCTAATTTAGTAAAACTAATGATGTTTAATACCTTAAAAATGAGCGAGATTTATATGGCAGTAAATTTTAGAATTTGCACACTTACGCACACATACATGCATATAAGTGGTCTATTAGTATCTTAAAACAAGCTCACATTTGTTAGGGAAGATCCATTAATTACGTAACGCAAAAAGTGAACATTTTCACCCCCACCCACATATGTCACACTTTTGGCATGAAACATCTTAATATTTTGTATGGGCCGTCACACTTTGCTCAAGCCACCCCCCTATAAGTGTTACGTAATTTGTGGACGCTCCTTATCTAGCTTCCACTAAATAAATTTTTGAAGTCCCTTCAAATTTTTACGTTTTTGCTTTTCTGAGAAGGTTTTGTGGTACATGCTTCTATCTGTTCCTCAATTAAAATCAATTGTTTCTTTGAAACAAATCCGAAAAATAAGCATATTTTCATATCATATCATTTGTTGTAATTATATTTTCAATATTAAAGTGAATTTGTTTCAATTGACATACATTTTATTTCATAAATCAAGTAGTTTATTGATAGATTAATACATAACACGCCTGCGTAACGCATACAAAGTGAAATTATAGACACTTCCGAAGGAAGGGTAAAAAATCGCAAAAGTTATGAAAGTCTTTGTCCCGGGCCTAGAATCTCAAACAAAAATACCTTCACACAGCGCACAGTGGTTGAAATCCCGGAAAACGTGATTGTCAGCTTTTTCGGTATGAAATCGTGTTTTAAATGGCACAATATGTTTAGCAAGTATGTTGCATACATCAAGGAGTATCATTTTAGAAAATTTTATTTTTGATCAATTCACCTAAAAGAGAGTTGGAAATTTTTTTTTTTCGAAATTTGTTTACAAAATGGCGTCTTTGGGAAAGTTGTCAGAAATAACGTACAGAAAAACTTTATCAAAGACACTACGGGTCTATTTATTGAAACGAACAAAATATGACTCAATTTTAGATAATAGGTCATTTAACCCTATAAAAACTGGTATACAATGAATAACTTTGCATGTTCGAATTTTTGAGGTAAATAATGTTCTATAAACTTATTCAGCACATAAAAATACAGCATTCAGCTACTAAATCATAACAATATTTTTAATTGTTAGAAGGAAATTCGAGTATTAGGAACAAAATTACACATTTTTCACACTAAAATATCTCGCAAGGTTTCAAAGAGTGGCAGTCAAGTCAATGCACATTCAAAAGATAAGCTTCAAAGCTTTCTATTACAAGTGGTTTTATTTGTATCTTGTTGTATCCTCGTCAGATATTTGTTATTGAAAAATAACAATTTTTCTACATGTTCTTTGGTAGGGGGAATGACGGCTTTGGCAGGTTGTGTTCTATTATTGGCAGGAGGGTTTTTTATGACTGACTATGCTCAAATTTTGCCTAATCATTCTTTGCATATCAAAGAATATTGTGGCCAAATTTCATAAAATTTGATCGACAAAAACCCCCTGACAATAATAGAACAAAACCTGCCAAAGCCGCCTTTCCCCCTATATAACTGCAACGCATTTCAGACCTTTACTTACTGGTTAAAAAAATTCCCGATGGCAGAATTTGTTCGAATTTTCCTGGGCAGCGGCGGCGTTTTTGACGTGTATGTAAAAAGGTATTTTGATCATTACATCGGAACGCAATGACCGATCAAATTTTCGGCAGAAATTGATTGAATTATTTTATGACTTGAGTTAATCTATTCAACCGTTGAGCTTGAACCTGAATTTGATCTTAATTCCTTCTGAATTCATTGATCTTTGCGGAATTTCCATGTGACTTTCTTCTAAATATCCATCGGGAAACTCTTTGAATTTTCCGTGAATTTTTAAAAGATTTTTAAAAATGGTGTTAAATGGATATTTCTCATTATTCCCATGGTAAATTCCTACGTGAAAATCTTTCTAAAATAAATTCAGAGAAATTCCACAAAAAAATCGGTGGAATTTTAATTAAAGACTAAGTAGCAAAATCAGAGGAAACTTGTTACACACTTTCGTTAAATTCTTCCTTGAATTCCTTTGGTAATTCTTCTAGAAATATCTTTGGACATTCTTCCAGTATTTTATCTGAGAATTTCTCTAAGAATTTCTTCAAACATACGTTCTGGTATTCTTTCCGAAATTCATCCAGGAAGTTGTCCGAAAGTTTCAGGGATTTTTTCGAAAAATCCTCCAGGAATTCATTTGGAAGATCCTCCAAAAGTTCTTCCAGAACTCTTTCGCTAACTCTTTCTCGAATTCCTCCAATTGTTCTTCCAGGAATTCTTCCAAAAGGTTCCCCCGGGATTTCTGCGGAAGCTCCTCCAGGGATCCCTCCAGAAGTTCCTCCTCTGGAAGATCCTTCAAGGTTGCCGAATTACTCTCTAAGAATGCCTCCGGAAGTATACTTTCATTTCCTCCAGGATTTCTTTCGGAATTTTCTGCAGCAATACCTCAAGAAGCTTCTCCAACTACCTCCAAGAATTTCTTCAGAAGTTTCGTCGGGAATTCCGCGGGAAATTGCTTCAATAATTCCTTAGGAATATCCTTCAGAAATTCATCAGGAAAATCCTTCAGGTATTCCTCCAGAAAATCCCTCCGGAATTCATCCTGAAGACAAGAATTCCTTCTTGAGTTTTTCCAAGTATTCCTCCGGAAGGAAGTTTCTTCAGAACTTTCTCCAGAAGTTCCTTCAGTAAATCCTTTGGATGTTCCAACAGCAATTCCTCGGGAAATTTCTTCAGGAGTCTTCCAGAAATAATAAGAAGCTCCATCCAGAAGAAAGTTATAAGAAGCTCCATCGGGAATTTATCCGGAAGTTGATCTAGATATTTATCCGGACGTTACTTCAGAAAAATAAAGTGTTTCACAATAAATTTTGCATTCCAACAGGGTATTCTTTAAAAAGCAATTTGAAAAAGTTCCAATTTGAATGTTAAAAAAATAAACATTATTCAACACGAGATTCAACATCAGTAATACAAGGAGATTATTGAATTTACACACCTATTGAATGTTGAAATTTCTCGCTGATAATTATAATCTTAATATTGAAGACATTTGAAGACATTCTTAAACGACTGTGAAGACATTTGAAAATATCATCTGGCATCCCTGCTGGGCAAGCAGATGAAGCGAGTGATGCGGTGGAAACCCATTAACGAACGAATCTGTGTGTTGAGGATACGGGGCAAATTCTTCAATTACAGCCTAGTCAACGTTTACGCACCGACAAACGATAAATCCGATGACGTGAAGGACACGTTTTATGAATGTCTTGATAAAGCCTATGGAGAGTTCCCAAAGCATGACGTGAAAATTGTTATCGGAGACGCTAACGCTCAGGTCGGTAGAGAGGACTTTTTCCGTCCCACAATCGGTAGGGAGAGCCTTCACTCCGCTACCAATGATAACGGCCTACGGCTAGTCAATTTTGCTGCTGACAGAGGGATGGCCATCAGTAGCACCTACTTTGCACGAAAGAACATCCGGAAGCACACCTGGAGATACCCAAATGGTGAAACTTGCAACCAGATAGACCATGTTTTGGTGGATGGGCGCCATTTCTCGGATGTTATCGATGTGCGGACATTCAGAGGTCCGAACATTGACTCTGATCACTACCTCGTTGTCAGTAAAATTCGATCACGGTTGTCAACTGTATCGAACGAAAGATCACAGCAAACGATGCGTTACAATATCCAGCGATTGTCGGCGGAAGGAGTATCGGCTGAATACCGCCAGAAGCTCGACGAACGGATAAGTGCAATCAACGTTAGCGACAACATCAACGATCTATGGGAGTCGATCCATGGAGCGGTGAGCACAACAGCACGAGAAGTGGTAGGCACTGCACAGAGGCGACCCAGGACGGGTTGGTTCGATGTGGAGTGTCAGAGAGTAACAGACGAGAAGAACGTTGCCAGAAGCCGGATGTTGGTGTCGGGTACCCGATCGAATAGAGATCGGTACAAGGAAGCAAGATGGAGGACCAACGCGCACTGGGAGTTTTTGAAAGGAAAGTGTTGCGTATCATCTATGGTGGGGTGCAGATGGCGGACGGTACGTGGAGGAGGCGAATGAACCACGAGTTGCATCAGCTGTTGGGAGAACCATCCACCGTTCACACCGCGAAAATCGGAAGACTGTGGTGGGCCGGGCACATAGCCAGAATGTCGGACAGTAATCCGGCGAAAATGGTTCTCGACAACGATTCGACGGGAACAAGAAAGCGAGATGCACAGCGGGCAAGGTGGATCGATCAGGTGGAGGACGATTTGCGGACCCTCCGCAGACTGCGTGGTTGGCGAAGTGCAGCCATGGACCGAGCTGAATGGAGAAGAATTTTATGTGCAGCACAGGCCACTCCGGCCTTAGTCTGATAATAAATTAATAACAAGGAAGCAAGAGCAGCCGAAAAACGAATCCACCGCAGGAAAAAAAAAGAGTACGAAGAACAAGTTATTAGTGAGGCGCAGGAAAGAATGGAGCAGAACGATAAGCGGAGATTTTATGAGTCTGTCAATGGCGTGCGGAGAAAGACAGCAGCATCTCCCGTCATGTGCAACGACCAACAAGGGAATTTGCTGACAGATAAAACTGAAGTGGCTGCCAGGTGGGAGCAACACTTCGAGACTTTGTTGAATGGAAGAAGTGACGGGGCATCGGTGAACAGAATAAATATTAGCGACGATGGGCAAGCTGTTGAGTCACCTACACTAGATGAGGTTAAAAAAGCTGTTAAAGAGCTGAAAATCAATAAGGCTGCGGGGAAGGACCTGCTCCCGGCTGAATTTCTCAAACATGGCAGTGAGCAGCTTTATGAAGTTCTGCACCATATTATGTCGAAAATATTGGAAGACGAGGAAGTGGACGAGCTCGGTGGTCTAGTGGCTACCGCTTCTGCCTTATAAGCAGAAGGTCGTGGGTTCAATTCCAGGCTCGTCCCTTTCCTACTTTGTATTTCTATCTTAGTTCTTTCTGTGTTTCCCGTTCTACCAAAACGATTCCTACTGTTATAACCTTCCACACAATCCCAAAACCTCCCGTGGCACCTATGAGAGGTCGTAGAGTTCTCTGCATCTTTCCTAAGTAGGTGTCCAACTAATCATCCTTCCCCTTCCTCAGCATTCGCAAGGACGTGGCCAGGACAGATCTCGACTATTGGAGAGTGCATTGCCTGCATCTAAGAGATAGTGATTAGTCCCAAATCAATATCTGAGGTAACGGATGAAAGTAATGCTACTCTCATACAATAGTGTTGGCTTGTACCACCTACGAATTTGTGCGAATTGCTCAATGCTAATGCTAATGCTAATGCCAAAATATTGGAAGACGAGGAAATGCTTGCTAGCTGGTTGGACGGCCTCATTTGCCCTCTCTTTAAGAAAGGGCACAGACTGGAGTGCGCCAATTACCGAGGAATAACCCTCCTTAATTCGGCGTACAAAATTATATCCCGTATTCTGTTCAACAGATTGAGACCGCTTGAAGAGTTCTTCGTCGGCGAATACCAAGCAGGTTTTCGTGAGGGCCGATCAACGACGGATCAAATGTTTACCCTGAGACAAATCCTTGATAAATTCCGGGAGTACAACTTGCAGACACATCATCTGTTTATTGATTTCAAGGCGGCGTACGACTCAGTGAAACGGAATGAATTATGGCAAATTATGCTTGAACATGGTTTTCCGGCGAAACTGATACGGCTGATTCGTATAACGTTGGACGGATCGAAATCAAGTGTAAGGGTTGCGGATGAAATATCGACGTCATTTGTTACCTTAGATCAGAGCTTCCCAAACATTTGGGTATGCGACCCACCTAGCAAAATTCTATATGTCTCGCGACCCACCTATGAAAAAATGCATTTTACCAAGTAGTATTAAGCATTGATTGAATCAGAATGTCATCTGTTTCGGCTTCTTTCACTTAAAAAATATTCACGTTACCTTACATGTACGAATGAAAAAATGACGAACATGGTATTGTTTGTCAAAATGTTAGCGTTTTTATTTTACTTCATTAAGGGGACAGCTTTTAGGCATAAATGTTTAAATAAAATAGCATGGTGATGGATATTTAAAATAAAATGCGGTTTGAACTTGAAATAATGTTCCTGAAAAAATGATCAAAAGGTTCGGCATTCGAGCTGCAATTAATATTTGTTCTACGCGACCCACCAACAATCCACTCGCGACCCCCCTGGGGGTCGGGACCCACAGTTTGGGAAACCATGCCTTAGATGGATTAAAGCAGGGTGATGCACTCTCGAATCTACTGTTCAATATAGCGCTCGAGAGAGCGATTAGGAGAGCTGGTGTGCAAAGAAGCGGTACCATTATCACAAGATCGCATATGCTCTTGGGATTTGTGGACGATATCGAAATTATCGGAATTGATCGCTGTGCCGTGCAAGAGGCTTTTGCGCCTTTTAAGAGGGATGTAGTGAGGATTGGACTCACGATCAATACCAGCAAAATGAAGTACATGGTCGCTGGCAATCAACGTGGGTTCATTAGTGGTGGTGGTAGCGAAATAGTGCTGGATGGTGAAAAATTTGAAGTGGTAGAAGAATTTGTGTATCTTGGAACATTAGTGACGTGTGATAATGATGTTACCCGCGAGGTGAAAAGGCGTATTGCAGCTGCAAATAGGGCTTATTACGGACTTCGTAACCAGCTTAAGTCCCGTAGTCTGCAAACGAAAACAAAATTCGCGCTGTATACTACTCTGATTCTTCCGGTGGCTTTATACGGCCATGAGACATGGACGTTAAAGGAGGCTGATCGGAGAGCTTTCGGAGTGTGCTAGGCGGTAAACAGGAGAACGGTATCTGGCGGCGACACATGAATCACGAATTGTACCAGGTGTATAAAGGGCTGGATATTAAGCTTATACAAGACAGCAGACTACGGTGGGCTGGTCACGTTGTTCGTATGCCGGAAGAACGTCAAGCGATGATAATATTCTGTAGAGAACCCGGAAGAGGCCGCAGGCTTCGTGGAAAGCCGCGTACACGATGGCGTTTTGCAGTTGAAGTGGACCTTAGGGCGCTCAATGTTCAGGGCGACTGAAAGCGATTGGCCCAGGATCGAGTCCAGTGGAGAAGGATACTCCATTCGGCGTAGGTTCATCGAAGAGCTGTAGCCCATCAAGTATCAAGTAAGTAAAGAGTGGACTATTGTGACCCCTTCAAACCCCGCTTTCCTTATCGCAAGGACGAAACCCGGATCTGTTATGTAGCTATTCTTATATGCTTGGTTACAAAAGCAGCGCACATCGGAATGGTATCCGACCAAACTACAAGGATTTATCGCGGCTCTTCAACGTTTAGTAGCTCGTCGTGGACGTCTAGAAATCTTAATGTGCGACAACGCAAGGTATTTCATCGGTGGTAAGCGAGAACTAGATCAACTGCGGCGGCTCTTCAACTCACAAGCGGCAGCCAACGAAGGAATCAACTTCAAGTTTAAGCGGCGGTGAAATCTATGAAGTTCAATCTCAAGAGAACTCTTTGAACAAATATAAAAAAGCCAGGCAAGTTTTCGACGCTATTAACGCAAATAGAAGCGTGTGTTAATAGCCGTCCACTCACACTGGTGAGCAACGAATCAACGGTCGCCAGGTCATTTTCTAATACATCGACCGATGACTAGAGAAAGCAGTTTTTCGAGGTGGCAACTGTTTCAACGATACTTGCAAAGTTTCTGGACAAAATGGTCAGATCTACAAAATCGCACTAAATAGATAGTCCAGATAGAAAACCTTGTAGTCGACACGATGGTGCTGCTTAAAGACGAAAATCAGCCCCAAAGTGGTGGCTTGGCCGAATCGTCAAAATACATCAAATGGAAACGTATACGTTGTTAAAGTGCGGACCCAAAACTGTAAGCAAAATATGCGTCCTGCTCATTTAGGAAAACAATTCGCTCTTGGCAAACAGCCAAGAAGAACAATAGACTTTCCTTCAGCGGGTCACAAGGATTCCTCAGCAGAGGTCAATTGAACTCCGCGTGCCAGTTAAGTCATTTTTATTTAAACTGTTTATCAAAAAAGCTAATGAAATGTTTGTATTCGTTCGTATTCTCCAGCGGTCGCTGACTGCCGTCTCTCCGATGTCACCAATGTCCGTACACTTCTGCACATTGATAGGTTCACGTCGCGCCAACTCATTCATTCAAGACGGAAAGTACTGAAGACATCGCAATACTGCCGTGTAAATCATTACCCACGGGCGACCGCTTTTGTAATCAACGCTAAACCATAACCATTCCATACTTAAGGATGTCAGGAATATCGTAGCAGCATATCAACATCAAAAACGATTCAACCGAAACATTCACGTGTTACACGTGTGCAACGCATCGTCATCGGCGCAATGTGCGCTCGTGGTGGCTCGAAGCCATTACTCCAGGGAAGTAGTTTAATTGCATGTTTTTATTAAGTTAATAACGCCCTTCATCCGATTCTTCGTCGCGTCGAATAAATTATTTAAGTTTTGTTAATAAATAGTTTTAGTTTTAAAAGTAATCGCTTTTTAGTTATTCGGTCGAAATGAAAATGATTCAGTGATAATTTAAATCCTCAACAGGTGTTTAGATTAATCCTAGAAACGTCTACAGTGAAACCCCGATAAGAATGTAAAAGAGAGAGCCGGTAAGTAAGCCAATTTGTAGTTCATGTTCTCCTCATTAGAGCTTCTCAATATTGGTAACACACGTAAGGGCCACGGTCATTACGGACACGAGACCTGGAGGACCAACGCGCACTTGGAGTTTTCGAAAGGAAAGTGCTGCGTTTGGTAGGGCGCAGATGGCGGACGGTACGCAGAGGAGGCGAACGAAGCACGAGTTGCATCAGCTGTTGGGTGAACCCTCCATCGTTCACACCGCGAAAATCGGAAGACTGCGGTGGGCCGGGTACGTAGACAGAATGTCGGACAGTAATCCGGTAAAAATGATTCTCGATTGAACGAGAACAAGAAGGCGAGGTGCGCATCGAGTGAGGTGGATTGATTAGGTGGAGAATGATTTGCAAACCCTCCGTAGACTGCATGGATGGCGACGTGCAGCCATGAACCTTGCTGAATGAAGAGGACTTTTATGTAGTGCACAAGCCATTCCGGTCTTAGTCTGAGCAAATTAATAAGACAACAGTAAATGTCACAAATGCGCGATCCATGCTTTTCAATCTCTGACAAAACTGTTAATAAAATAATAGTTCGTTTAAATAGCAACCCAAACGCCGGTGTTGAACTTAATCTAGAATTAAAAAAACACCTAAATAAAGAATAAAAAAAAAAAAAAAAAAGCAACCCAAACTTACTTGACATTGAACACCGTGCTGAGTATGGCCGACTCGGTCGTGAAGGTAATCTCCGCAAACTCCGTCTTGATGTCATCCAGGTCCGACGACCGGCCCAGATTCGGCGGTTCCGTAACGTGGTGGTAGTGATTATTGAACCCACTGCTGTTGTCGTACCCCGCCGCTCCGGCACCCGCTCCCTCCGGGCTGATCAGATACGAAACCCCGTGCTGCGAGTGAATCTGCACCGTGTACGCCGTCACCGGTTCCAGATTGGTCAGCGTCAGCTTCGTATCGTTGAACGTCTCCGTCGATGGGTTGAACACCACATTCGAGGTGCACGCGGCGCACTTTATCCGAAAAACGATGTCGCTCCTGTATTTGGTGTCGACCTGTTCGTCTACCGCACGTTGCGGTGCATTCCACGACAGGATTGCGCTGGTCTGATCGATGAACAGCAGCGTGAGATTCGTTGGTGGTCCAGGGGGCTTGTAGCAGGGCATGTGTTTGCCATCCCTGGGATGCCGATAGTGCCCGCTGAGGCAAGGACAGAACGGCGAGCCGATCTTGTTGGTCTTCGAGTTCAGCGGGCAAATCGTACAGGAATCGACTTCCGCCGACCGGAACTTACCAACCGGACACACGTTGCAGGTTTGCTTTTCGTGATCGGGCTCGTATCCGACCTTGCAGCGGCATCCACCGCTCAGAATCGTCCACTTGCCGTCACCCTTGCAGAGATAGGTCGGCGTTTCGTAGGACTCGGCGTTCTCTACGCAGGTCCCCGTCTGCTGCTCGATGATGGTAATCTCCCGCCCCGTGGGTGTCTCGTTGAAATGCGCGAAGTTGATCGTCACCGCAGGACACGTGATGTAGTACACCTTGACGGCCAACACGCTGATGCACGCTCCCTGATCCCGGAACGCAAAATACACCCCCTTCTTGGCGACGGCTATGCTTTTGATCTCCACGTTTATGTCGACGTCGGAGTTCTGATTGAAGCGACCCTCGCCGGCGGCGATCCTCCCGATCAGCTTGTAGCTCTCCGGCTGCCAGGGAGGCGGTTCCCGTGTCGCCGCATCGAACTCATAGAACAGCAAACTGAACGTTTCCTTGCAGGACAGCGCATTGCCCGGGAACAGCGAACAGTCCCGGATGGTGAAGTGGATTTCGATGTACAGCCGATTGGCGGGGCCCCGGTCGATGAACGGGGACCACAGCCAGTTGTTGACGTTGTTGTACGCCACATCGCACACCACGTAACTCCGCCAGTTGATTCCCTTCACGAAGTTGGTGAACGATTCCTCCACCCACTGGAAATAGAAGAGAGAGAGAGGGGGAGAGAGAAAAAAGGAAACGATTAAATCAATCATATGGACGAATGGTCGTCGCGGTTGCTTGGTCGGTCCGAGCAGCAACGGGGGCGTGTGCCAATGGACGATAAATTATGAGTGACAGGCGTTTTGGTGCTAATTAGAATTGTTTCAATTTTTCTTTCTGCTGCCGGGACAGTCGGTATTAAGTGAGTGAGTGATGGAAGGGAGACGGATTGTCAACCGGACCGAACCGAAAGTAGGCAGGCTGCTAATCGAGATGTTATACATTTTTTCCGGAATGATGCGATTAGTCCATTTCGGGCTGATGGGGGGGATCATTGTCATGCCGATCCATTAAAGTTATAATTCGGTCGCACTTTTCGGCAAACAATGCTATTAAATCAGTGTGTGGTCTTGCAGTCTATCGAACTACATTTTCGGTTTAGGCGCTTTATTTATTGTAATATATTCAGTAGATTATAGATCTCATTTTTTTCGTGACAGACTGGTAATTCGATCATCGACGAATATGTACTAGCTTCTATGAGCTTATTACACATAGAAAAATAATTTGCATTTTAGTGCTTCTAAATTAGGATTTGCGAATAAAAATAGTTCATTTACATCAATGCTACTCGATGTGGGAGAACATACGATTTATTGTGTGTGATTGAAAATTAAAAGATTTTAATGTCAACTTTCTTAAAATTGATAAACAACAACATCTGAATATGGTGCAGGACGACAATCGTTGACCAAATCATACATAAAGCGATTCAAATGTCGAGGATCATTTATGAGGGTAGCTTTCTCTGTCCGATACGGAACCGAAATTTGGGAACAATATTTGTGCAACATACGACCTTCTGTTTCTTTGGCACTAAAAGTCATCAAACACGAAATTCACCCTCCATTGATTTTGATAGATACTTCGTTCTTTATTATTACCCAAATAACGATAGAGTCACAGCTTTTGAATGCCATTGTGGCCCCTAACCTAAATCAATACCGTCCCCTAAAAGCGTTTCCGAATGTTTAAATTTAACGACTTGATGAGCTCAACTCGCACGCCACTTAACTCGCTATCTATTAAAATCTCATAAATATCCATTAGGTCAGTTGCACACTCCAGCTGGTGGCGGAGAGGATTGAACGAAAAAAATATTCGAAAGCATTTCACCCGTTTCCTTCCGTCACCGGGTACGGGGACCTTCTCCTTGCAGACAGTTCCAGGGGAGTGAACGGCCATCGATGGGGCCCCAGGCCAAAACTATCGGCATCCGCTGCCGATGACCAACCAGACAGCAATCTGTTAAAATAAAATTCATTATAGTTTCGCACGGGGTCGCCGTGGTGGTCGCGCGCGCGCGCCTCCAGCGGTGATCGGTATTTAATGCTCTGGTCTGGTGCCCCTCGCTTATTCAAATATGAGCGACAGTCGTCAGCGACGAAATTTATGGAGATTGAAGTCGTGTCTCTCCCCGCACTCTGTCCGAAGTTGGGGCGGAATTTGAAAATCGGAATTCCGACGGTATCGGGTTTGCGATCGACAGCAGCATCAATCGAAATCAGTTAGCAATGCCGGCCCGGGCCATCTATCAACTGGAGAGATGGGTTGGGTGGGCGTGTGAGATCATTTGGAAAATGATTTAGGATATGAGCACGAATCGATTTCTGATAGGTCATTGATTTGCATATGTATCACACGAACCATTCTAACAGTCAGGAGGTTTTGTGCCGAATATTGAAGAAAAATATGTTTTCTTCACCTGGAGTATTTTTGTTTTCGTCTACATGTTGCGGGACCCAAGCTGATTACGTAAGAGGTAAGCAATACATACTTTTATTCATTTCTCGGGAACATCATTGCGTTCCAACAACGTTCCAATGCGAACACAAGCGTTCCAACGCAATCAAATTCTTCAACAACTTCAAACACATACCCATGAAGTACTACCTCAACGCCAACATGACAAGGTCTATCTGGTTTGGCTTCGAATTGAGTTTGCGGTGGGATTTAATTGATTTTGAGTTGAATTTGGATTGGATTTGGATTGGATTTGGATTGGATTTGGATTGGATTTGGATTGGATTTGGATTGGATTTGGATTGGATTTGGATTGGATTTGGATTGGATTTGGATTGGATTTGGATTGGATTTGGATTGATTTGATTGATTTGATTGGTTTGGATTGGATTGGATTGGTTTGGATTGGTTTGGATTGGTTTGGATTGGTTTGGATTGGATTTGGATTGGATTTTAATTGGTTTGGGTTGGTTTGGATTCGATTTGGATTGGTTTGGATTGGATTTGAATTGGTTTGGATCCGATTTTGATTGGATTCGGTTTGGATTTTCTACAAGTTTTGGATTGGATTGGATTTGGATTGGATTTGGATTGGTTTGGTTGGATTTGATTGATTTGGATTGATTTGGATTGGACTTGGATTGTATTTGGATTGGTTTGGTTGGTTTGGATTGGTTTGGATTGGTTTGATTGGTTTGGATTGGTTTGGATTGGACTGGATTGGTTTGGATTGGTTTGGATTGGTTTAGATTGGATTGGATTGATTTGGATTTGGATTGGATTTGGATTGGGTTTGGATTGGACTTGAATCGGATTTCGATTGCATTTGGATTGGATTTGGATTGGATTGGATTTGGGTTCGCATTGGATTGAATTTGAGTTGGATTTGGATTGGATTAGATTTAAATTGGGTTTGGATTTGATTTGAATTGAATTTGTATTGGATTTGGAATGGATTGGTTTGGATTGGTTTGGTTGGTTTGGATTGGTTTGGTTGGTTTGGATTGGATTTGGATTGGTTTGGATTGGTTTGGATTGGTTTGGATTGGTTTAGATTGGATTTGGATTGGTTTGGATTGGATTTAGATTGGTTTGGAATGGATTTGGATTGGTTTGATTGGTTTGGATTGGTTTGGATTGGTTTGGATTGGTTTGATTGGTTTGGATTGGTTTGGATTGGTTTGGATTGGTTTGGATTGGTTTGGATTGGTTTGATTGATTGGGTATGAATTGGATTGGTGTGGATTGGGTGTGGATTGGATTTGGATTGGTTTGGTTGGTTTGATTGATTTGGATTTGGTTTGGATTGGATTTGGATTGGATTTGGATTGGATTTGGATTGGATTTGGATTGGATTTGGATTGTATTTGGATTGGATTTGGATTGGATTTGGATTGGATTTGTATTGGATTTGTATTGGATTTGGATTGGATTTGGATTGGATTCGTATTGGATTCGTATTGGATTTGGATTGGATTTGGATTTGGATTGGATTTGGATTGTATTTGGATTGGATTTGGAATGTATTTGGATTGGATTTGGATTGGATTTGAATTGGATTGGGTATGGATTGGATTGGGTATGGATTGGATTTGGATTGGATTTGGATTTGGATTTGGATTGGATTTGGATTGGATTTGGATTGGATTTGGATTTGGATTGGATTTGGATTGGATTTGGATTGGATTTGGATTGGATTTGGATTGGATTTGGATTGGATTTGGATTGGATTTGGATTGGATTGGATGGATGGATTGGATTGGACTTGAATCGGATTTCGATTGCATTTGGATTGGATTTGGATTGGATTGGATTTGGGTTGGAATTGGATTGGATTTGGGTTGGAATTGGATTGGATTAGATTTAAATTGGGTTTGGATTTGATTTGAATTGAATTTGTATTGGATTTGGAATGGATTGGATTTGGATTGGATTTGGATTGGATTTGGATTGGATTTGGATTGGATTTGGATTGGATTTGGATTGGATTTGGATTGGATTTGGATTGGATTTGGATTGGATTTGGATTGGATTGGATTGGATTTAGATTGGATTTGGATTGGATTTGGATTGGATTGGATTGGATTTGGATTGGATTGGATTGGTTTGGATTGGTTTGGATTGGTTTGGATTGGTTTGGATTGGATTTGGATTGGTTTGGATTGGTTTGGATTGGTTTGGATTGGATTGGGTGTGAATTGGATTGGGTATGGATTGGGTATGGATTGGATTTGGATTGGTTTGGATTGGTTTGGATTGGTTTGGTTGGTTTGGATTGGTTTGGATTGGTTTGGTTGGTTTGGATTGGTTTGGATTGGTTTGGATTGGTTTGGATTGGTTTGGATTGTATTTGGATTGGTTTGGATTGGTTTGTATTGGTTTGTATTGGATTTGGATTGGTTTGGATTTGATTCGTATTGGATTCGGGTTGGATTGGATTGGTTTGGTTTGGATTGGTTTGGATTGTATTTGGATTGGTTTGGAATGTGTTTGGATTGGTTTGGATTGGTTTGAATTGATTGGGTATGGATTGGATTGGGTATGGTTTGGATTGGATTGGATTTCGAATGGATTTTGGTTGGTTTGGATTGGTTTGGATTGGTTTGATTGGATTGGATTTGGATTGGATTTGGATTAGATTTGGATTGGTTTGGATTGGTTTGGATTGGATTTGGATTAGATTTGGTTTGAATTGGATTTGATTTAGATTGGTTTGGTTGGTTTGGATTGGATTGGATTGGTTTGGATTGGTTTTGGATTGGTTTGGATTGGTTTGGATTGGTTTGGATTGGTTTGGATTGGTTTGGTTGGTTTGGATTGGTTTGGATTGGTTTGGTTGGTTTGGATTGGTTTGGATTGGTTTGGATTGGTTTGGATTGGTTGGTTGGTTGGATTGGATTGGTTTGGATTGGGTTTGGATTGGTTTGGATTGGTTTGGATTGGTTTGGATTGGATTGGATTGGTTGGTTTGGATTGGTTTGGATTGGTTTGGTTGGTTTGGATTGGTTTGATTGGTTTGGATTGGTTTGGATTGGTTTGGATTGGTTTGGATTGGTTTGGATGGATTTGGTTTGGATTGGATTGGATTAAGATTGGTTTGGATTGGTTTGGATTGGATTTTGATTGGTTTGGATTGGATTTTGATTGGTTTGAATTGGATTGGTTTTGATTGGTTTGAATTGGATTGGTTTGGATTGGTTTGGATTGGTTTGGATTGAATTTGGAATGGATTTGGATTTGGTTTGGATTGGATTGGATTAAGATTGGATTTGGATTGGTTTGGATTGGTTTGGTTGGATTGGATTGGATTTGGATTGGTTGGATTGGTTTGGTTGGATTTGGATTGGTTTGGATTGGTTTGGTTGGTTTGGATTGGTTTGGATTGGTTTGGATTGGTTTGGATTGGTTTGGATGGGATTTGGATTGGTTTGGATTGGTTTGATTGGTTTGGATTGGTTTGGTTGGTTTAGATTGGATTTGGATTGGATTTGGATTGGATTTGGATTGGATTTGGATTGGATTTGGAATGGATTTGGATTAGGTTTGTATTGGATTTGGATTGGATTTGGAATGGATTTGGATTGGATTTGAATTGGATTTGGATTGGTTATGGATTGGATTTTGATTGGATTTGGATTGGTTATGGATTGGATTTTGATTGGATTTTTATCGGATTTGGAATGGATTTGGATTGGTTTTAGATTGGATTTGGATTGGTTTTGTATAGGAATTGGATTGGATTGTATTTGGATTGAATTTGAATTGGATTTGGATTGGATTTGAATTTGGATTTAAATTAGATTAAAATTGGATTTTGATTCAATTTTGATTGGACTTTGATTGGTTTTGGATTTGAATTGGACTGGATTTGGATTGGATTTGGATTGAATTTGGATTGGATTTGGTTTGGATTTGGATTAGATTTGAATTGGATGTGGATTGGATTTGGTTTGGATTTGGATTGCATTTGGATTTGATTTGGATTGGATTTTTATTGGATTTGAATTGGATTTGGATTGGATTTGGATTGGATTTTAATTCAATTTTGATTGGATTTTATTTCAATTTTGATTGAATTTGGATTGGATTTGGATTTGGATTGGTCTGGTTTTGGTTTGGATTTGGATTGGATTTAGATTAGATTTGAATTGGATGTGGATTGGATTTGGTTTGGATTTGGATTGCATTTGGATTGTATTTTTATTGGATTTGAATTGGATTTGGATTGGATTTGGATTGGATTTGGATTGGATTTTGATTCAATTTTGATTGGATTTGGATTGGTTTTGGATTTGGATTGGATTGGATTCGGATTGGAGATAGATTGGAGATAGATTGGAGTTGGATTGTATTTGGATTGGATTAGATTTGGATTTGGATTGGATTTGAATTGGAGTTGGATTGTATTTGGATTTGGATTTGAATTGGATTTGGATTGGATTTTAATTCAATTTTGATTGGATTTTAATTCAATTTTGATTGGATTTGGATTGGTTTTGGATTTTGATTGGCCTGGTTTTGGTTTGGATTTAGATTAAATTTGAATTGGATGTGGATTGGATTTGGTTTGGATTTGGATTGCATTTGGATTGGATTTGGATTGGATTTCGATTGGATTTGAATTGGATTTGGATTGGATTTTGATTCAATTTTGATTGGATTTGGATTGGTTTTGATTTTGGATTGGATTGGATTTGGATTGGAGATGGATTGGAGTTGGACTGTATTTGGATTGGATTGGATTTGGATTTGGATTGGATTTGAATTGGAGTTGGATTGTATTTGGATTTGGATTGGATTTGGATTTGGATTGGATTTGGATCCAATAAGGAGACCTCCTTATCCCGAATGCCGATTATTGGAGAAAAATAGTTTTTCTTCTTCTAGAGTAACTTATTCCATGGCGTAAATAATATTTTCAATAAATTTTGAAAATCATAATAAACATGATGACAATTCAAGACAAAATTTTCAAAACGACTTATCTGCTTTTGTAAACAAAATTCAAACGACGATTAGACGAATCTGATAGCTTTCCCACGCAAACCAACACCACCAACAGGTAGCGGAAACCTTCACCTACCTATTGGTGGTGTTGGTTTGCGTGGGAGAGCTATCAGATTCGTCTAATCGTCGTTTGAATCTTTGTTTACAAAAGCAGATAAGTCGTTTTGAAAATTTTGTCTTGAATTTGTCTATTGCTTATCATATATTTAAGAATTAGGAGTCTTCAGTTAGCCTTGCGAGCAAAGGCGTAAGATTGCCAATCCGGAGATGGCGAGTTCGATTATCGGTCCGGAATAGGATGTTTTCGGGTGGGAAACATTCTCGACTTCCTGGGCATAGTGCATCCATTGTACTTGCCACACAAGATACATATACTTATGCAATGGTGGGCATGGAAAGCTTTTACTTAATAACTGAGGAAACGTAAATAGAAAGTTGAAAAGCAGCCAGGTTCCAGTTGGAATGTAGAGCCGTAGAAGAAGAAGATATTTAAGAATTGTCGCGTTTGAAAATGGGAGTAAGAAAATTTATGGTGAAATGGGTATTCACCTCTGGATTAATTGTATAATTACCTTAACGAATGTATAAAAATGGTTTATGTACACTATTTCAGATAAACAATGTTGGAAGGTTGTACATTGATCGTTAATAGTTAAATTAACTATCCGAGAATAGTTCACGATTCGTGATCCATTTCACAGGAAACTTCAAATCCAACGGACGGAAACTCTGAACCAAGTATGGGTTCACTATCCGCTTGATGATAATTGACAAAGCCTATAGTGCCGCAGTTCGTGGTGGGGGTCGATTTGTCATTCGGGTGGTGTGGCGGCGCGGTGAATTATACACCGGACTATTGGCAACAGTCAGTGCGGGTAAAAACGGCAATTCTACTCGAATCATTCAACAGGAATATGCAGGCAAAAACGGAAAAAGCGACAACAACAAGTGCACCGCGCCACCACCACTGTGGAATGATGCAAACTAATCGACAGTAATGCAAGCGCAACATTCTTGCTCCATTCCTGTGGCTCTTTTTGTTTGTTATGGCCTGTAGGTTAGGTATGCACGTTTGTCACCGTTGTCGCCGCCGTCGTCGTCGTACCTCATCGCTCTCCGCATTCCGTTTCCATTATTTTGCCCATCGGGACATAATCTGACGAAACACGGGCCCAGCTCGAACGTCGCAGTTAACAAATCCCGTCACTCGTAGTTTGTCGCTCGGTGACATAAAGCAATCTTCTGGAGTTGCTCTTCATTACTTCCACCGGGGCAGGTTCTTCGGGACCCGGACGCCGTTCTGATGGCGCACTGGTGGAGCGAAGGGTGTCACACCATTTTTGGCCTGACACCAAATGCCCCAACCAACTTGCTAACGAGAAACCACGGTGCAAAAACCGGAGCCGGACTCTCCCCGCGCTCCCGCTGCCTGCATCAGTCCCGAGCGACGTTCTCAGGAGGTCCCGACTGGGCCCACAAATGCGGTGCGACCGCGCAGGAATGAATATATTAAACATGGATATTTTATCGATTTTATATTTTCTCGGATTTTATTGGCTTTAATTTGATGCTTTATAGGTTTCATATATTATTGAGAATCTGTTGGCGCTGTCAACCTCCGCAAACCATTCACCGACGATACGATGACGGCGAGGACTTGTTGCCTTGTTGCTTCACGACAGCATGTTGGTGTTGATGACAAACTGGGCTTTTTCCTGAGTCTGATATTTTCCTACTTTACAAGCCGATCTACTAGGAGTATTTCTAATTCGAATTAAAAAAAAGAAGCTAATTTTGTAAAATAAAAAATATCATACCCTTTTTTCCAAGACCTTTTTGAATTATTATCCATGAATTTGTGACCATAGCAGGGCAGGATGTGTTAGGCATTGCACAGCGACGCCAACGAAATGGCTGGGTCGATAAGGAATGCTAGCGTGTGACGGACGAGAAAAATGCTGCCACCATTCGGATGCTAGTGGCTTGTACCCGTTACAAAAAGATATGCAGACTGCCACGTGCAATAACCGAGAGGAAAATTTGCTGGTAGACAAGACTATGGTAGTCAGTCAGGTGAAAAAAGCTCCTGGAGGATTTGTTGAACGGTGAAAACGAATATGTGTTAAAAAGAAGTTAAATGGAAGATCACGGAATTTGGAAATTTTCCGAATTGCCACGCTAAATTTTTCAAACATTTTCACTAGAAATTCTTTGAGAATGATTCTATGGCAGATTCTTTTGTCATATGAATTTTCATCCACCTACGTTCCAAATTAACAATAAAAACTCATTTTAGCATTAGCATTGAGCATTTCGCACAAATTCGTAGGTGGTACAAGCCAAGACTATTGTATGAGAGTAGCATCACTTTCATCCGTTACCACAAATGTTGATTTGGGACTAATCACTATCTCTAAGATGGAGGCAATTCACTCTCCAATAGTCGAGATCTGTCCTGATCACTTCCTTTCGAATGCTGAGGAAGGGAAGGATGGTTAGTTGGACACCTACTTAAGAAAGATGCAAAGAATTTTACGACCTCTCATAGGTGCCACAGGAGGTTTTGGGGTTGTGTGGGAGGTTATAACAGTAGGAATCGTTTTGGTAGTACGTGAAACACAGAAAGAACTAAGATAGAAATACAAATTAGGAAAGGGACACGCCTAGAATTGAACCCACGAGCTCCTGCTTATAAGGCAGAAGCGGTAGTCACTAGACCACCGAGCTCGTCTAATTTACAATAAAAACATTTTCATGAGAACTTCTTCTGTACAAAACTGGGGATTTGTGAGTCCGTTTGTTTGATTTGTTTTCATGAATTGACAGATACATTCTATTGTGGATAATCAAAGTGAAAAATAAACTTTTAAAGAAAATTTGGAAGCCCGGTGAACCAAGCGGCGAGAGTCGCTCTAAAAAAACGAAAGGAGTGAGTTTGTTAATACTGTTCAGTTTCGGTTCCCAGTTGGAAGTCCGCTTCTCTCGGGCAGAAATCGCCAGTTTTTTGAAGCAGCTGGAGACTGATTTATTGCTTATGGACACAGCGTACAAAACACATCACATATCTAAGGGGAGGGACTTTTATGGATCGTTTTTGTGCATTTAACGGTACAATGTAAGAGCTGCCGTTTCGAACTGGGTTGTCTAACTTTTAAACATTATTCTTCAGTAGCTGAAGATCGTCGTCAATAACAATGGAGTTGAATTTAATTTCACATTTGGCTTCGCCTCTGGCTTCGACAATTAAATTTGCCAAAGATACGAGAGCTTATCAATATCACGTCTAGTATCGAGAGGAATATCAACATCAATGATCACTTTTAGTATCGAGAGGAATATCAACATCAAAATTCCTATCGATAACGTCCTAACGGGTAAAACGGTAACGGGTAAAACGTCCTATCGTTGTGGTATGTCCTAATGTTACGGTAGTGTTAAAATAGTCCATTCTGGATATAATAGGATTAAAAACAATTGTGGATACGCTAAAACTATTCGAATTAACGACTATAACAGCTTTTGTTTGACAAATTCTTCGAAACTATAGTTAACGACCAACCTATTCGACTACTACAATGTGGAAAAAGCAGGGACTTAGGGGGCAACAGGGACTATGTCCAAGGGCTTGACGATCCCTCCCCAGGCCATCTGCGAGTTGTGGCGCCTGCCTAGGATGTGGTGGGGTTTGACGGTGGGCCCTGTTAAACCTCTATAAAAAGCTGCATGCATCCGTAAGTAGGCTCCGCCAAAGCGACCGTGTGTCGCTCAAAGCGCACAAGCCCAAGTCCTGGTGTTAAGTGGGACGCTAAACAGCCCTGACACGATGGCCCTCCGGCGAGACAGGAGGTTTGCGCAGGCCCAATAAGCCGCCTGGAAAACCAATAATTACGAACAATATAAGAGATAATGCGACTCGATATTATCGGCAAAGACCTAGGCGACGAACAAAGGATCACGATTGGAAGCTTGGAACATGGAACTGCAAGTCGCTAGGTTTCGCAGGTTGCGACAGGATGATCTACGATGAATTACATCCCCGCAACCTCGACGTCGTGGCGCTGCAGGAGATTTGCTGGACAGGACAGAAAGTGTGGAAAAGCGGGCATCGGGCGGCTACCTTCTACCAAAGCTATGGCACCACCAACGAGCTGGGAACCGGCTTAATAGTGCTGGGTAAGATGCGCCAACGCGTGATTGGGTGGCAGCCAATCAACGCAAGGATGTGCAAGCTGAGGATTAAAGGCCGTTTCTTCAACTATAGCATCATCAACGTGCACTGCCCACACGAAGGGAGACCCGACGACCAGAAAGAAGCGTTCTACGCACAGCTGGAGCAGACATACGATGGATGCCCACTGCGGGCATCGTCATCGGTGACATGAACGCTCAGGTAGGAGGGGAGGAAATGTATAGACCGGTCATCGGACCGGATAGTCTACACACCGTATCGAATGACAACGGCCAACGATGCATAAACTTCGCAGTCTCCCGCGGAATGGTAGTCCGAAGCACCTTCTTTCCCCGCAAAAATATCCACAAGGCCACATGGAGATCACCTAACCAAGAAACGGAAAACCAAATCGACCACGTTCTAATCGACGGTAAATTCTTCTCCGACATCACGAACGTCCGCACTTACCGCAGTGCGAATATTGAATCCGACCACTACCTCGTTGCAGTATGCCTGCGCTCAAAACTCTCGACGGTGTACAACACGCGTCGAAGTCGGACGCCGCGGCTTAATATTGGGCGGCTACAAGACGGTAGACTATAGCAGAGGCGCCTCGTCTATACGTTCTACCTGTTCATGGAACAGGTAACCATTTTTAGTAGAAGAAGTAGGAAATAAATTTCTTGGCAATTAATTATTAGGGCATATAATTTACTCAGTAAAATTTTTTTAAACAAAGTTTCACGTAATATTTTCAATGATGGTTTAACATCTAACGAAACAAAATATTGCGTAGGCAGATCAAGTCAACGCCACATAGTTGGCGTACAGTCAAATTGTAGCTAAATATGTGTTTCTCCGACACAATACGCATCACATAGAAAGTTTTGCCAATCGTACGATTCATAAGAGCAAGATTACCGGGGGTGAGTTTAAGGCTCAAGACTCCATCACAATGTTTTGAGAATTAATGACTGTATCGCTTGTTTGTAATAGTGAGGCAATTGGTACGGAAAAGTGCAGCAGCGATAGATAAATTTTGTTTACAACTGGGGTGGGTGGAAATGGGGTGTTAAAAATATGCCAGCTGATGCATAATGTTGCCAGACTTGACGAAATGTTTATTCTATATCATAACACATGTTCACGGTGTATCAAATATATGGGTATTTATCGGTTTAAAATTTGTTATTCACCACTTGGAATTTAACAGAAGCTTACATAACATGTTTTAATATTTATTTCTGGTATATTTGTTCAATCCGGCAAACAGCAATGATTTTTTCCAATAAACAAATCTGGCAACGGTGAAGAGATGATTATTTTCTCGTGTATGCACATCTTTGTTTGCGTGTTGGCTGGCGTATACATTGTATTGTTCGGATTGAATGAAGTTGCATCGCGTAGATTTTGTACACACCATTTCACCTTTTGCGCTAGTGAGTTTGAGTCTTCCGCATTTTATTGCGTTCACAATACGGTCGTCAAATCTGTCTCTCACTTCGATTTCTGGAATGCAGTTTTCGACAGTTTTTGGACAGAATTGGTAGTCAATATTGAAGAAAAATGTGAAACTCAGTTAGTGAATATGTTTTAGGAGTGATTAAATCAATAAAACAGTGGGAAAAGATCAAGTGAAAAATCAAGTGCGTGTGTATGTGTTCGCTCCGAACGTTCGGAGCTAGTATGCGTTCGATAAAAATACGAATGCCGGCCCAGGAAAAAAGGCAGTTTTCAGCGTTTTTCCTGCAATTCCTCAGTAATTGTTAAATTGGATAAGTGAAAAATTAATATGGAAATGCCATGAATATATTATGATGGAGGTAAGTCGGCAAATAGCCCCAAAATATTGAATTTACTTCAAAACTTTATTAGTATTAGTGCGGATTCGAATAAAATCATCGTCATTATCGGATTGATTACGGTTTATAGAGCCTTAAGCCGTTTGGCAGCGCAGTATCATTACCTGACATTTTACCGATCGCTACTAAACGCTGATACTTAGTGAAACTTTGTGGAAACCGGTTGAGAACCCCTGTAATGGTATCACCATAGGAGCAGTGGTCCTCAACACGGTTTCACTTCAGGGTCGTTTTCCAACTCGATTCTCCCGGATATTTCTTCTAATAATTGGTGGCAAGGCGGAAGATACAAAACAAAATGGCGGAGAACAAGATTTCTTTATAATAAAATTTAGGAACAAATAAACAGATAGGGTTTAGTAGGCCATACAGTTTTATTAAAGCTAATTTCAACGATTTCACTTTAGGTTTTTATTTCATTAAATTTTCTTCATAGGGAGCTCACCGTTGCGGCCGATGCAGGAACCGTTGGCATGCTTGCAGGTTGATGTCGTCGATATCTGGATCTCGGGGAACTTGGGACACTTGGGCATTTCTCCTTCTTTCTCTTCTTTTCACTGGGAAGGGCTTTAGCTTTACTAACAATTCACCAGCAAATTTGTTCTTCAGTCGGTAAGGCCATAGTAACGTGGGCCATTGTTCCAGGTCCGGGGAGCGGTACACTAACACGCGCGATTACGAGTGGTCCTTCAAGCGAGCATGCACGGACACGGACTATATAGCCACAGACTCCACTAAAACATTTGTTTTCAGCACTTCTAGCTAATTTTTGTGTCTGCTCGACCACTGTTACTTAATGTTCTTTCACCGCAGTTTTTTTAGAATACCACGTTGCTCGCTTGATCATTGTTCGAATCCGTATAGTCAAAACGGGAGATTGGTTCAGTTAGAGATAACTAATGGTGCACTAATCTAACCGTTCGTGGTAATTTTCCCATATGACATGCACTTTTTATCAACTTCGGTGTGTTTTAAATTTCAACGGTTTTCTTGGCTGCGGTTTAATTTAAGTCTTACACCTCTTAAATAATTAACAATTATTGTAAGATTTACAGTAGATTTAATTGTTCACTGTGTGATAGTCCTACTCACTTACACGGAACTTAAGACGGTTAATATGGTAACGGATTAACACGTCTACCGACACTCACTCTTCGCTCCTCCGGACCAAATTTACTAGAGACCATCCCTATCTGGGGAATCCCTTTTTATATCCTTGCCGATTACTCATTATCATTCGATGACTAGGCAATCCCCAGACGACGATGATGGCGGCCACGAAATAGATCATGGTTGTAGTTGCGATGATGAATGCACGAACACTAACAGGAACCTTACACTACAAAATATTTTGGTTGATATCCTATACTAATTTACATGTTTACTCCGACACTGGCTGCATGCTAAGCCTTAACAATTTAAAATACCCTAACACTTGTTTCCGCACAATAATTAATAAAAATAAACAAAATATGGATGAATAAATAAGTAAAGAAATAATTAAATGCACAAAATAAGTAAATAAAGAAAACTATGTGAACAGAAAAATTGATATATAAATAAATAAAAATAAATAAATAAATTAATGAAAAAATAAATAAATAAATAAATAAATAAATAAATAATTAAATAAACTAAAGTCGGAGTAAAAGAAACGAACAAAATAAATAACAAATCTGAAGACATCAACCAAAAGCTACTGAACACAAAATAAATATCACTCAAACACTACAAAAAGTGGAGACAGACATTTATTGAATATTCAGACATTTACAACAACACAAGACATTCATAACAATGTTTTATTTGGGCTAAACCACTAACTGGCCTTGCCACCAAGTATTCTATTGTGACCCGAAAATGAACGGTCACAATCTTCCTGAGTCAGGGTAAAAAAACAAAGTGTTTTTTCTTCCTGAGCTATCCTCACGAGATGCGACTACTGCTCTACCAGAATCAGTTACAATTCATCGAATGATTTTTCGTGCAGGGCAGAGGAGCTCTGTTCGATGAATTATTTGATTCTAGTACAGTGAGCCTGTCCATCGGATGCGACTACTGCTCTACCAGATTCAGATTCAATTAGTTGAATGATTTGTCGTGGAATCCAGAGGAACTCTTTTCAACAAAATTGCATGAATCTAGTAGAGTGAGTCTGTCCACCGTTTTCGCGGGTAGCACCAGGGAATTGTCAAAGTCAGAGGAAAAGTGGATTTGAGTTGCTTCGATTGAATGGAGTGATTGTTCTATTGTGCGTCAGATTAAATGCGTTTATAGGCTACCGTCCCAGTTGTTGAGTTCAACTACAAACTAAAAATTCTCACCTCAACTTTTTGCTGATTTTAAATTACTGTAGAGACCGAACTTTCAGCAACGTCTCTTTCAAAATTTTCCGTCACAAGCTTCGCCTTGGACAATAAACACTTATTACACTACCTCATTCATTCAAATTCATTCAGTCATCCCATTCATACTCCACCAACTCATTCCACACTCTCTCATTCATTCACTCAAGTTTTCATTCAAGCTTGCCTTATTATCTAGCATTATAAACTATCTTAAGATGGTAGGGCGCCCTATAATTAGTTTGTCATATCGTCACTCTCCTAGGATAGAGTGACTATGACTATTTTCAAATGGAATTATACCCACTCAGATCGTAATTTCTGAGTACTCGCTTGCTTTCGCAAGTGATAAAGGGTAGAAATTACGGGGAATAGTATAATTCCTATTAAGGTGTATCCACTGAAAAGTCCGACATGGATACTGGGTTATACGCTTTTACCGTATATCCCGCTTGTTCTTGTATTGGTGTTTCGGCAATTGTTGATGAACTCAACAACAATGACGATGGCTAAACAGACGAGACAACTGACGAGACACTAATGCTTATGGATATTTGTCTAGTTTTTGTGGTTTATATTACTCTATTAATTAATTTCTTTTTGTATTTTAGGTACTTCTGAGACGGCTATTTTGGAGATTATAGTGGAAATCAAATAATGTAGGCTACTATACTCGTTTTACTCGCTCGTAGTATTCGAAAAAAAAACAGACAGTGAAAATTTAGTCAACCGATTTGTTTACTATGCAACTATGCAATTATCCTGGTTTGAGATGGGCCGCAGGCCAGATACCTAGATTTTTACCGTTCATGTCCTCCAACTCATAAGAGGACGAGCCAATTTTGTTTTTAACGCGACAGGGAAGAAATTGTGGGCCGTATTTTGAGTTGTAGTGCTCTCCAGCATTGGAAATCTTCATATTTCTACGATACACGAATTGACCTTCTGTGAACGACTTAGCGAACGAACGATGACGTAGATTATAATGTTGACGAGATGTTTGATGTGCTTTTACCAAGTTTTGGCTGACTAACTCGTAGATTCTGGCAAACATTTTTTTTCTACGCTCGTTTTGCTCGTCGGACGTGAGATTGTTTTCGTGACGTGTCATTTTGTGATCGATTCCAGACTCCGAAAGCTCGTGTCCGTGCGTGACGAAGAAAGGTGTGAAACCAGTCGAAGCGTGCACACTTGTGTTGAGCAGCATCTCTATTTCAGCAGTTCGAGTATCCCAGAGCCGTTGGTCCTCTTTCACATAGGTGCGGATGGCACCGTTAATCGTACGATTGACTCTTTCCACAGGATTCGCCTGGGAATGGTACCTGGAATTAAGCCAATGCGTGATTTGGAACTGGTCCAGGAGCTCTTTGAACTCCTTAGAGGTAAAACAGCTACCGTTATCGGTGATTATTATCTCCGGCGCCGAGTTTCGGAGGATCCATTGCTCTTTGAGGATAGTGCAGAGACTCGAACTGCTGATGCTTCGGACTGGTTGGATCAGCACCCACTTTGAAAAATAGTCGGCCACTACAAGGATGTGCTGATTTCCTTTGCGACTTCGTGGGAGTGGACCGACATAATCAGCGGAAATGATCTGCCACGGACGACTAGCCATTCTCATATTGCCCATCTCAGGTGCAAGCGGTCGTGAAGAGGGTTTTACCTCTTTGCAAATCCCGCACTGCTGGACGTAGGTACGAATTTCTCCAGCCATCTTTGGCCAATAGTACCTTTGACGGATTCTGGAAAGGGTTCGCTCATATCCTGGATGAAAACAAGAGTCGTGGCAGTCGTTCAGTATTCCGGGAATTTCCGACTTTTGGGGAACTATTTTCCACTCGAAACGGGAATCGCACGGGTAATCGCACACGGAGACGAACTTAAATAAACGATCGTTTTCAACCTTGAAGTCCACGTAATCTTCTGGCTGACTCAACACTTTGTCCACCATGGTGGAGTACCAGAGCGAATCGATGGAATCTACTGCGGCAATTAGACTTCTGGATAACGCGTCAGCAACGACATTGTCTTTGCCTTTGCGATGTATTACAGTCATATCGAACTGTTGCAGATTCAACGACCATCGACTGCATCTGGACCCTACTTTCCATTTGGTTTTCAAAATGTGAGTCAGCGCAGAAGAATCCGTGACTAAGGTGAAATGGTACCCCTCGATATAGCCGCGGAACGCATCAATTGCCAGGATCGCGGCAAGTGCTTCCTTTTCGGCGGCATGGTAATTCTTTTGCGGCGTTGTGAGTTTGTGCGAGAAGTATGCGATGACTCGCTCGCCGCCGTCATGTTGCTGCGTAAGAATTCCCGCTACAGCGACGTCACTTGCGTCGGTTTGTATAACAAACTCCTTCGTAAAATCCGGACTTCCCAGAATCGGCGAGGAGATAAGGAGCTCTTTGATTTTACAAAAGGCTTCTTCGGCGGCCTCGTTCCAATGAATCACCTTTGATTTGGTTTTGAGTAAATCACTCAATGGAGAAGTTACTCCGCTGAAGTCCGCGATGAATCTCCGGTAGTAGTTCACCATTCCTAGGAATCTCCGTAGCTTAGTGATTGTTGTTGGCCGCTCATATTCGACAATGGGGCGTATTTTGTCTGGATTAGTTCGCAGACCGTTAGTGCTCAACAGATATCCTAGGAATGGGACCTCAGAGACTACGAAGCGAGACTTCTCCAGATTGATGCTTAGGTTGGCTTGGCTTAGACGACGTGCAATTTCAGTGAGGAGCTGTACGTGATGCTCAAACGTTTCTGTGACCACGACGATATCGTCGAGGTACACAAAAACGTAAGGTTCCAGTATACCATGGCCAAGAACGCTATCCATTAGTCGAGCCAGAGTGGCGGGACTGTTTATGAGACCAAATGGCATTCTGGTATACTGGAACAACCCTTTGCCCTGCACACTGAACGCCGTGTATTTTCTCGATTGTGGATCGAGAGGGACTTGTAGAAAGGCCTCGGAAAGATCGATCGTCGAAAGGAATTTCGCTTTTGGGAGTTGGCCAAGAATACGTCCAGGGTGGGGCAAAGGGTATGCATCACGCACAGTTCGCTCATTGATTCTGCGCGCGTCTAAGCAAAGCCTTACCTTGTTTGGTTTGATTACTGGAACGCAATTGAGGGACCAATCCGAATTGCTCCTCTCGAGGATCCCAATGTCTAGCAGCCTTTGCAGTTCGACCGCCACCAGCTCTTGGGTTTTGGCGACATGCAATACGGAAACTGCCGAACCGGGGGCTGATTTTTCCATTCCTCCTTCAGGACTATTGTGTGTTGAGCTAGTGGAGTGAGAGTTAAACTGCCTTCTCGAGCAGGAATAAATTTCTTCTTTACTTCTTCGATTAACCGCCTCTCCTCTTCAGATAGAGCGGGATCATTTGAACACTGTTCAAGGGTGGCAACGATTGCATCTTGTTCGTTCGAAAGCATGGTGGGTTGGATATGGAACTTTTTCCAAAAGTCCATTCCACATATGCAGTCGACGGACAGATTGGCGACCACGAGAGTAGGAACAATCCGGATCCTTCCCTGGACGAAAAATGGAAGGTGCGCTTGACCGAGGATCTGCAGTTTGTCTCCGCTGGCGGATCGAAGCGAAACACTACGTGGGGGTTTGTGGAGACGCTTGATATTCAATTTAGTGTAGACTTTCTCACTTATTATTGTGAAATTACTACCGCTATCAAGCAGTGCGTGAATGTGGAAACCATAAATTCGGACTGACACATACGGACGGCTATCGTTCTCGTATGGGTACGTAATTTGACATATATCGGAGGTATCTGCGTACAAATGGGGTAGAGCTGACTCCCAGAAGGCGGTGGAGTACGCTGATGGTTGGAATGAGAAATATTTACGCTTGTGGACCCTGCGGACGACGATTTTGGTTCGCGGCCGGTCCGTTTTTTAGACAATAAGGGCAGAAGTCCGTAGGGAAACCTCGAAGACCACACGTACCACAGAAAGTTCCACGGGGTTGTCTACACATAACCGTGTGATGGCCGAATCTACCGCAATTGTAGCATGTGTTGCCCGGTGGAGGAGAATGGTTATTCACTACCTCTTCCAGGGTAAGTGATGGGCGTTGCGGCGCCCTGGACGATCCTGCTACGGGGGAGCTAGAAGCGATATTCCGCATTTGAGCATTTGAAGACTCAGAGTGCTGATTGTTAGGACGTTGGGGCTTGGTGGTAGAGATATATGGAGGATTAGATGGACCGCGATTGTTCCTGTTTGGGTTAAACGGTACCGAAGACCCGACGCTCGCTGTCTGACTGGATCCATGAGATTCAGGCTGGCCGGACACGCTCTTTTGTTTCTTTTTCCCTCCTGTTTCTTTGTTGCTTACCGCTTGAACGGTTTTCTCCGTGCCGAAGACTTTGTTGTAAGCGGAAAAGTTCAAAGCGTCGAGTTTCTGACCAGCCGCTACTAGGGTCTCCAAGTCAGCGATAGGGAGGAAGGTCATCTGTCGCTTGTAATCCATCCTCATATTTTGTTGAAGAATTTGCATCTTTTCCACGTCCGAAATTTGACCACTCATCGTGCGAAATAGCTTCTCCATCTCGAAATAGAATTCGTGGAACGACTCGTATTTCTGTTGACGTCTCTGATAGACTTTCATCTTAATCAGAGCGTCAAGATCAGGATGCATGTACGTTCTACGTAGTTCGAAAACGAGATGTTCCCAGTTCATGAGACGACCAGTGGAACGCTGGGACATGTACCATTTCAACGCTGATCCAGTGAACAAGTGTACCGCAGACTCGAACAACTCTCTTTCCGAAATACACTCCGCTTGCGATAATGCTTGAACATGCTCCAGGAACTCATTCAATTTCAGACCTTGGTCATCCCCGCTGTACTTCGCTATGTTCCACTTGGAAACTGGCAGAGTATGGCGAGTTTGGTATGGCACTGAATATTGATGCACAGGATAGGGATTAGGAAATCGTGTTTGGCTAGGAACAGCTTGTGATGTTTGTGCGAACTGGGGGTGAAGGGAACTAATTGCTGGTCTGTTGGGATCTTGATTATTGGAAATCGGGAATGTTGTGTTCATAGGAGCATGGTTAAACGTATTGGCAGAGCTAGTTGCTAGCGATGCTGTCCTATGATTTTGACCGCAATGACTAACTGATGGAAAAGGAATTTGGGGGTGTGAATGAGGCCAGGAGAATGAACTAAGATGGTGGATGGGATTTGGGTTATTTCCTCTGGAATGTTCTAAAGGCATATCACTCTCAAGCGAAGTTTGAGTTCCCACATCCCTTCCGTTCCTGCGCTGTAGCTCAAATTCAAGATCTGCGATTCTGGCCTGCAGGGAGTGAATCCAGTCTAGATCGTCTTGACTTAAAACAGTCATACGACGAGTCGATGTGTTCTGTGTTTCGTCTGGATCTTTTCACCCACCTGCGTTGTATCAAACATTCCTCACTCCCTTCTAAATTCTCAGTTACTATCGTTGACTTATTGTGAAGTGATTTAGTGCACTCTGGCTGAAGAATACTCACCAACTCTACCAGCACATTTTGTAGATTGCTGTGGAGATTTGGTGAGTCTTTAGCTGAGCTCAAAATCACTACTATACGAGCTCCACGTGGAGTAAACGAGCAAGATACAACTCCCTATCATTTTCACTGCTAATCATTCCCCATTTTGTTTTCAGTTCGGTGAATTTCTTCATGCATGTCTTGATTTCCTGTTTCACCTCACCTTTTACAACACCTACTGTAATAGTACCTGACGTTTCCTTCTCTTTCTTGAGACTGTCTCGTAGCCATTTTCTTTTCTGAGTCAAACTCAGATTGTCGTCTATTGCAATTGATCGAGATTCAAGCTCCCAATCGAGTTCATCAACTTCAAGAAAGTCTACTCGCATGGTATGATACCATCCAATTAGTAGTTCGCTAGCTTGGTCAAAAGTAGGACAAGCAAAAGCCATTTTTGCTTTATTTATTAAATATGAAAAAATAAATTTTGCAATAAATAATAAGTGTAAATAAATAAATCTGTAATAAATAAATAAATAAGTTGTAAATAAACGTATCTAATAAATAAATAAATCTATAAACAACAAAAATAAATATGCAGAAATATGTTTACACTATAATAAATAATTAAATAAAAAGCATCTGAATAAATATATCACAGGAAACACAAAAAAAAACACAAATAAAGTAGACTAACACTGTTGTTTCCTTTTGATAAATACGAAAATAATATAATTTAACACACTATTTACATTGAAAATAGAAAAAATAAGAATTTATTGCAAGTTGACAACTTGTAACACTTGAAATTGACGAAGTTCCAGATAAAGTACTCAACAATAAAGTGGCTTAAATTTTTAATTTGCAACTCAACTCAACACTTGAAACATGCAGCATTTACGTATTTGGTTATCATCACTCGCAACAATCCTCAATTTTTCAATCTTTGAGAACAAATTTTTGTCCACTTATTCCACCTGACGACCACGCGATTATTGAAATTAATTTAATTAATTGAAATTCTCCGGGAGACCGATTAAAAAAAGGGTTTTATTTCAGGCCTTGAAAGAAAACACTTTTTTTTACATTTAAATTTTTAACGTTGAGCGCCAATTGATACTTAGTGAAACTTTGTGGAAACCGGTTGAGAACCCCTGTAATGGTATCACCATAGGAGCAGTGGTCCTCAACACGGTTTCACTTCAGGGTCGTTTTCCAACTCGATTCTCCCGGATATTTCTTCTAATAATTGGTGGCAAGGCGGAAGATACAAAACAAAATGGCGGAGAACAAGATTTCTTTATAATAAAATTTAGGAACAAATAAACAGATAGGGTTTAGTAGGCCATACAGTTTTATTAAAGCTAATTTCAACGATTTCACTTTAGGTTTTTATTTCATTAAATTTTCTTCATAGGGAGCTCACCGTTGCGGCCGATGCAGGAACCGTTGGCATGCTTGCAGGTTGATGTCGTCGATATCTGGATCTCGGGGAACTTGGGACACTTGGGCATTTCTCCTTCTTTCTCTTCTTTTCACTGGGAAGGGCTTTAGCTTTACTAACAATTCACCAGCAAATTTGTTCTTCAGTCGGTAAGGCCATAGTAACGTGGGCCATTGTTCCAGGTCCGGGGAGCGGTACACTAACACGCGCGATTACGAGTGGTCCTTCAAGCGAGCATGCACGGACACGGACTATATAGCCACAGACTCCACTAAAACATTTGTTTTCAGCACTTCTAGCTAATTTTTGTGTCTGCTCGACCACTGTTACTTAATGTTCTTTCACCGCAGTTTTTTAGAATACCACGTTGCTCGCTTGATCATTGTTCGAATGCGTATAGTCAAAACGGGAGATTGGTTCAGTTAGAGATAACTAATGGTGCACTAATCTAACCGTTCGTGGTAATTTTCCCATATGACATGCACTTTTTATCAACTTCGGTGTGTTTTAAATTTCAACGGTTTTCTTGGCTGCGGTTTAATTTAAGTCATACACCTCTTAAATAATTAACAATTATTGTAAGATTTACAGTAGATTTAATTGTTCACTGTGTGATAGTCCTACTCACTTACACGGAACTTAAGACGGTTAATATGGTAACGGATTAACACGTCTACCGACACTCACTCTTCGCTCCTCCGGACCAAATTTACTAGAGACCATCCCTATCTGGGGAATCCTTTTATATCCTTGCCGATTACTCATTATCATTCGATGACTAGGCAATCCCAGACGACGATGATGGCGGCCACGAAATAGATCATGGTTGTAGTTGCGATGATGAATACACGAACACTAACAGGAACCTTACACTACAAAATATTTTGGTTGATATCCTATACTAATTTACATGTTTACTCCGACACTGGCTGCATGCTAAGCCTTAACAATTTAAAATACCCTAACACTTGTTTCCGCACAATAATTAATAAAAATAAACAAAATATGGATGAATAAATAAGTAAAGAAATAATTAAATGCACAAAATAAGTAAATAAAGAAAACTATGTGAACAGAAAAATTGATATATAAATAAATAAAAATAAATAAATAAATTAATGAAAAAATAAATAAATAAATAAATAAATAAATAAATAAACTAAAGTCGGAGTAAAAGAAACGAACAAAATAAATAACAAATCTGAAGACATCAACCAAAAGCTACTGAACACAAAATAAATATCACTCAAACACTACAAAAAGTGGAGACAGACATTTATTGAATATTCAGACATTTACAACAACACAAGACATTCATAACAATGTTTTATTTGGGCTAAACCACTAACTGGCCTTGCCACCAAGTATTCTATTGTGACCCGAAAATGAACGGTCACAACGCGCTGCTATAACAGTAGCGCGACTGACAGGTGACCAAATTTGGTAGCGCGATAAGAGCGCTGCTATTTGATGAACTGTCAACTGTGAAACGTCACCGGTACGGAATACAGCAACCAAATTGAGAGCCGAAAATAGTGACCGATACGGAAACGAGTGACGAAACTAAAATGAAAGCGCTGCGCAGGTGATTAAAATGCTCGCGACCGATAATGATGCTCTAATAAAGAACCAACAGCAGCGATGTCAGAAGTTAAATTTAAAGTTTTGCGCCATGATAAATGTTTTGAAATGATTTCCTCCTTGGCATGCTCACTCGTTCTACGCGCGCAGAGAACCAGCGTGAGCGTTGCCAGATTTCTCCGTTTCCACACATCATCCTCTTTGGCATGCAAAGCAAGCACGTTTGTATGAAAGTTCTGCTATGCTGTGCAGGAGTCCAACCCGTTAGGCTGATGCCATACTGGGAGAGAAGAGAAGCGATTAGAAGAGTTGAGAGGGAAGCGAAGCGTCCGCGTGAAAGCTACCTCAATGAGCGATATATGGAAATCGCTTATACCTGTCATAGTGGAAGCGATGAGAAGAGGCGAGAAGCGGTAGCCAAAGAGGCGAAGCAGATCGTAGAGTGCTTTGCCGCGCGAGATCGCAAAGGATCTCTTCTGTATGTTTGTTGATTTGAGTTTACCTTCGTTCGCAGTTGTGTAAAATGGCTGTGGGTGGAAAGTATTGCGGAAGAGGAAAGCAACATTGTTTATTTTGTTAATTTCGTTAATGAAAACATTAAAAAATGTATGGTTTTAGCTACATATATATGATGTATTTCATAGTAGCGGTACTCATTAAAATTGGGAATATTCTGGTGCAGTCCTTACATTTAGAAACACTTTGAAACACAAAACATGTATTTTGCTGTTACCACAGACAAATGGATGTTGAACTTGTTATTTTAATATCGTTCTCGTATTTAGGATTAGTTGCAAATGATAGATTTTTCACGCATCTGTAATGCGCGTTTGAACCGAATGAAATTGTTGTGTTCAATCGCTTTGATATTTGATTTTACACTGGAGTCGGTTTTTACGCGGGAGATACGTACCGTGTATCTTGAAAAGCCCTTCAACTTCAACGAAAATCGGGTTTGCGCAATTTTTGCTTATGTCCGCATATTAAAACTTCGGGAACAATCCGATAGATAAGGAAATTGTTGTCCAAATTTTTTGTCGGTCGTTGGTGGGAAATGGTTTCCCTTTTTTCTGCGAATTTTTGGGATTTGCGTTTGTTTACGCCGTTTTTCAAGAAGGTTGCCGAGACAAAACGATTTTTGTGGAAGTTGTTTTCATGATGTGCGTATCTCCCGAGAAATCAACTTCAGTGTAGAGGAATGTTGTAAGACGAACATCCATAAATTACGTAACGCTTGAAGGGGGAGGGGTGTTGTCGGCGAAGTGTGACGATCCATGCAAAAATTTCAGATCTTTCATACAAAAGAGGGGGGGGGGGTCGTGTTGAAAATTTCCCGTTACGTAATTAATGGATCATCCATAGGAGCAAACGTAAAATAGGAGTAAAACATGGCCCAAAAAGTTTTACCATAGCCACGCCCTACGTCTATTTGTATGTGGTGATAATCTATCGCTCACATCATAAAATCGGTTTTCAATTGCGACATTCTATAAATCTCCCCAATACTCTTCTCTTTGTGCTAAATATGCTTGGAGAAGCAAAATATATGTTTGTTGCGAGATCAACACTCCGAAAAACGCTTTCAGTATGTCATAGCTCGCTTTGATCGCTGCTTCACTTCGCTTTGCTTATCACCAACCTCTTCGCTTCGCTTCTCTTCGCTCCCAGTATGTCATCAGCCTTAGACGCGCTGCGAGAGCAATCAACGACGCGACGTACCTTCGGTTAGACTCGGTCGGACTGTCGGGCTGTGCTTTGCTGATAGGCGCACCGCGCACGCACGTTTTCGTTCATACTCCGATGATTTGGAACAGTTTGTTATTCTTTTTTCTCCTGATGAATATACATCAAGAACAATATTTAATTAATGTTTGAGTTTTCAAAAGAGACATCAAATAACGCTTTTTACGAATACTCAAAATCAATCAACATAGATTTCACTAAATTTTCACTAAATTTAAAAAAAATCAATAACTGGAAAACATTTCAGCTTCTAAATGTGATTCATTGGTCGTCATAATCTGGGGTCGCATTAATAAAATATACTAAGAGTGAAATTAGTAGTGATTCAGTTTCATTCCAAATTTTCGACCACTATTTTAGATTGAATCTGGAGCAAAATAGAACAAACACGTTAGTTTCCCCAGCAGTGTTCCACACATGTTTTTCAAATTTTCAATTAAATGAAATCATGTTGCTGCCAAAAAAGGCGCCGTAATTGCAAAGTATATTGATCCGTAGATTAAATGACGCATTCATACACCAAAACATTTGAAAAATATTTGAGTAGTGATTCATTAGTGGTTCAAATCTGCAGAAAAAATAAATTGAGCATTATAACGTGTAAGAGTAAAATCAGCAGTGATTCAAATCGTTCGGGGCTGTCAGTTTGAATATGAATCTGAAACATTATTTTTCCCAGCAGCTGTTATAGATTCATTTTTTATACCAGTCAACTGTCAAAAAAATAAAACTGGTTCAACGCTCAGATCTTTTTTTTTGCAGATTTGAACCACGATTGAATCACGAGATTCAAATATTTTTTAATTGTTTTGGTGTGTGAATGCGTCATATTATCTACGGATCAATCTACTTTGCATTCTTAACAGTTTTGACAGTTGGCTGGTATAAAAAATGAATCTAGAACAGCTTCTGGGAAAATTATTGTTCCAGATTCATATTCACAGCCACGAGCGATTTGAATCACTGCTTGAATCATTTTACTCTAATGGTTAATAACATTTCATTCATAGCAACAAAATATGGCCGGGGCTTAGCCAAATCGCACCAAGCGCCAATGAAAAATTACCCATTTCATGTACAAAATTTTTGTGTATCAGACCCAATTGATCACAAACCGTATAGCAGGCCTGGTAGCGGGTCACTTTTTAGTGACTTGGTCACTTTTTTCGGGCTAGTCACTAAAAAGTCTCTTTTTTCGACCTCAAGTCACTAAAGTCACTTTTTCTCGCAAAAAGTCACTATTTTCAACTATTTTGAAACTATTGACCAAATTTTTTTATAAAGCCTCATATATTTATCGGATGATACTTTGTTCACGGCGGAAATGAAATTACGGATCTTGGAAAAACGATCGCTCTGAAACTTTGCGATCCATTTAACTCGCTGCTCTTATTGACATTTCACCATATCATTGAAGGTGTTTTACGTCAAAATTTATAAATGGCAGCTAAATAAAATTTCCATTTAAAATTAGAAATTTTCCATAAACAATTAGGAAATTGCCAATAAAAAAATCAGGGTATGAGCAATAAATAATTATAAAATTTCCACAAATAAAACAAAATTTCCATAAACTATTAAGAATTTTCCACAAAACAAAAATAAATAAGCACTCAAAGCAAATTGCAATTATATAAAAGAAGAGTTGTCCATAAAGAAATATAAATGTTCCACGAAAAAAATACAAAGTTTCCATAAATAAATCAATATTAACAATAGACAATTACAAAATTTTCCACAAAATAAATGTTTTTTTTTTTCATAAAAAATCGAAAATTTTCCACAAAATAATCAATAAAGAGAAATAAAAAAAAAGAGAATTTTCATTAAAAAAATACAAGAAAGGTGATGAAATTTGACATGAAATTTAAATGCTTTTAAAGAAGGGGTCATCTATAGAAAAAAGCACAGTTTGATTGCTTTTTTTAATTTTTTTTTTCTGGAATTTTTTTGTATTGCTCTTTATTGATCATTTTGTGGAAAATTTTGATTTTTTTATGGAAAAATATATTTATTTTGTGGAAAATTTTGTAATTTTTTATTGCTAATATCGATTTACACCCAGGTTTTTTTTTACACGGTTTGATTTTGGTCGTTTAAGACCTTCAGCGTCAATGAAGCAATGAGTTAACCCCACAAAAAAATTCACAAAAAATCAAAGAAAATTCAGGGGGTATTTACAAAGCTGTGAAAGTTCAGGTTAATCGAGAAATTAATGAATTCCAACCGTGTAAAAAAAAACCTGGGTGTATTTATGGAAATTTTGTATTTTTTTTTCGTGGAACATTTAATTTTTTTTATGGAAAATTCTTCTTTTATAATTGCAATTTTTGCTTTTAAAAGTGCTTATTTATTTTTGTTTTGTGGAAAATTCTTAATAGTTTATGGAAATTTTGTTTTATTTGTGGAAATTTTATAATTATTTATTGCTCATAACCTGATTTTTTTATTGGCAATTTCCTAATTGTTTATGGAAAATTTCTAATTTTAAATGGAAATTTTATTTTATTTTTGGCTGCCATTTATAAATTTTGACGTAAAACACCTTCAATGATATGGTGAAATGTCAATAAGAGCAGCGAGTTAAATGGATCGCAAAATTTCAGAGCGATCGTTTTTCCAAGATCCGTAATTTCATTTCCGCCGTGAACAAAGTATCATCCGATAAATATATGAGGCTTTATTTGCTTATTTATTTTTGTTCTGTGGAAAATTTTTAATTGTTTATGGAAATTTTGTTTTATTTGTGGAAATTTTATATTTAATTATTGCTCATACCCTGATTTCTTTATTGGCAATTCTCTATTTTCTTATGGGAATTTTCTAATTATTTAGGGGGAGTATTTATTTTAGTCATTTATAAATTGGTATACAGTCATGCAAGCAGGAGACCTGTCGATTTCAAGTTTTTTTTTTAACTCAACCTTTATACAGTAGGTTAGAGAGTTATTTTTTTGATAGACAATCTCATTAACTCTATTATTTACTGTGTTTTGTTCCTCCGAAAGATGTTTTTTAGTGGCCCCGCAAAATTTGAACAATTTCTCCCGATGCTGACTAAATGCTATCATTTTTCACAGCACAAATCCATAAATATGCTTAATAAGAAGAGATAAAAATGCCAACATTTCACCACAATTTCAGGATTTTTGGATTTTGGATTTTTGGACAGCAAGTCGGAAAATCTGCGTAAAAAAAATTCTGGAGGAGTTCTCAAATAAATTTTTGGAGGCGTTTTTGAAGAAATTTGTGTTGGGTTTAGTACAGGAATTTCCAAATAAATTGTTGAAGGCATTCCCAAAAGAGAACCTGAATGGATTTTTGAAAATAAATCCTAAGAGAGCTTTAAGGATTTTATGTAAAGGTATGCGATAACACTTTTCCCAACGAAACAAAACGAAACGATATTTAAAATGTGCGCCAGGAAAAAGGAAACGTTGGTTAGTTGAAAAGCTAATTCAAGTGAAGCCGCCTTGGTAAACGACTAAATCTTCTCTTATATAAAAATGAAATGGTCTGAGTTCGTATCCGTATAACTCGAAAACGGCTGGATGGATTTTTTTCATTTCTTCAGCAGAAACATTCGTTATAGTTTCCGACGGGATTATATGATATTTCCTAATGCAAAAATTACGAGTAAAGTTGAGCAAACCGTGAATAACTAAAATTGTGATTCCTATGCGAACTTTGCATGGGCAGTTCAGAACGCACATTCTCACCTACTGTGCAGGACAACGTCTGCCGGGTCAATCAGTATTTAATGTAAACGAAGTTATTTTGAAAACTCGAAAAAGAAAAGCGTGTTTCGAAACAATTCAACGCAAAATCAATGTGAAAGAAGCGCTCTAAAATACTTCACAAGAGCCCTAGGATTCCGCGCCACTGCTTTGCTTTTTTTGACAAAGTCATACTGGTCTGATTCATATATCTAAATACATTTACACTCTGAGCCTGATATCTTAAATATTAAGTCGGATCATTATTGAAAAAAATGGGATAGAATAGTTAAAGATACTTTTCGTTTTCTGTTAGACATCTCTAACAAAACACTGAAGACGTTTTACAGAAGAAAATTAATTACGTATTTATCGACTCAGAATACAATTATGTAGTAAGCGTTCATAAATAATATACGAGAAAGGCAAAAAGTATAACATTAAGTTTTGAAAAGAGCTTTATGATTTTGTTCAGCGGCGCAGCCAAAATTTTTGATAATACACGACCGTACGAGGCAATATGATTTAAGTTCAAATTGCTTCCGAAATTCCGCGAAATTCCGTTAAATTTCGTTAAAAGTTAGTTTTTTCTAGCGAAATTTTTGTAATTTTACGAAACGAAATCCAAAAATCAGATTTCGCCATGCTCAAATTCCGCGAAATTTCACGGAATTTCGTTTCGAACCACCTGAAACGAAATTTTTCGAAATATGCTTAATTTTATGATGGAATTTCCGAAGGAATTCTTAAAAAGAAATTACGAAGAAATTCCTAATTTAATTTCATAGAAAATGCCTACTGGCATTTTTGATGTAATTCCTAGATTTCTTCAAAAATTCCTTTGGAATTTTTCCCAGTAATTTATTCGTAATTTCATCCAGAGATTCCTTTGAAGATTCGTCCAGAAATTCCCTAGGAAATTGACTCAAAAAGTTTTACAAAAACTCCTCCGGAAATGAATTCCTGAAAGTTCTTCGGAAATTCTTTCGGGTATTCCTTAAAATTTACCTCAGGAATTACTTCAGAATTTCCTCCACGTATTCCTTTGTTTAAGAAAACTATAGGAAATTTGTTAAGGTTCGTTCTTTTGGAAATTCCTATAAAAATTTCGTAGGAAATTGCTTTAGGAATTTCTTCATGAAATCCTTTAGGCATTCTTTCGTATTTCCCTTAAAAATTCTTTCGGATGTACCTTCCGAAAATCATTCGCAAATTGCTTTTGAAATATCGATGGAAAATATGTTAGAATGTCTCTAAAAATTCCTTCAGAAATTCATTTACATGTCCCTTTGGAAATATGTTTAGTCTTAGAAAGTTTGCTTAGGAATTTCTTCGTAAATTAATATGGAGGATTATTTTAGGAATTCCTCCGGATTTTTTTTAGAAAAATAAAACGTTGGAAATTTTTAAGAAATTCCTCTAGGGGTTCCTTAGCAAGTTCTTTGACATCTTTTCCTGAAATACCCATAGAAATTCTTTCAGAACTACCTTAAGTAATTCCTTGGGAATTTCTACGGGTAATCAAAGGATTGCTTTGGTAACTTTAGGAAGAAGTTCTTGGTCATTTCCCTCAGTAATTCCGTCACAACATCCTCCATTTTTTTTCGGTAGAACATTTTTTCGAGATTTACTGAAAAGATTCTTTCTGATTTTCTGCGGGAATTCCTTCGGTTTTCTAATGTAAACTATTTTTGAAGTCGGTGCTTCCGAGCAAAATTATAAAATTCCTATACATAATAACAACCAACCAACTCTAAACTTTGCGATAGTATTACTCATTGTTCCGCAATAGTATTTCTTGGTATTTCTAGTATTCATGATTTTTCTCAAACAATGATACGGTTGTTATGGCGTTTGTTAGTTAGTTGTTGAAACACAGTGCTCCTCCGTTTTGGAAACGCCTCATTTCTACCTCATACAAATTCTAGAAAAGTTTCAACCCGCATTTTATATTTCTAATGCCATGAAACCAGACCGGGAGGCTCAAAGATGGTCCAAAAAATATTAGTAAAGAAACAGTTGTTCAGTGATTTTTTAAGAATTTAAAGGAGACGGAAATCATGAGTTGCATAAAACGGGGTGGACTGTATTGACTGGGTGGCGATGTGTTTCATGCTTTCCCTACCAGGCTTCTTCTTCTTCTTATTGGCATTACATTCCCACACTGGGACAGAGCCGCCTCGCAGCTTAGTGTTCACTTAAGCACTTCCACAGTTATTAACTGCGAGGTTTCTAAGCCAAGTTACCATTTTTGCATTTGTATATCATGAGGCTAACACGATGATACTTTTATGCCCAGGGAAGTCGAGACAATTTCCAAGCCGAAAATTGTCTAGACCGGCACCGGTAATCGAACCCAGCCACCCTCAGCATGGTCTTGCTTTGTAGCCGCGCGTCTTACCGCACGGCTAAGGAAGTCCCCCTCCCAGGCTACTTCGATCAATTTAACATAGATGCGACGTAGTTTTTCGCTAGTATTTGTTAATATTTCTGGATACTGTCAAAAGTTTAGAGTTGGTTACCCCTTGGTTTTTGAAAAAATGCCTATATGAGTTTCCGCAGAATTTCTTATGTAGTTTTACAAAGGAATTTCTAATGAAACGTCAAAAAAAATCGTGGTTTCCTCCGGAAGAACTCCACCAAGAACTTTTTTTGTCATATTTAACCAACTTTTGTGGAAAATATTCAATTTGGTTGGTCATCGTGCCCCAGTCTTGCTCAGCCAGAGCTCATTTTAGTTATGTTGATCATCTATTGAGATTTGTGCATACAAGAACGCGAGGTGGGGGGTAAACTGTCCATTGTGGTTGTCATTAGTGGATTCCATCGTGAATGTCCTTCCAGGATCAAAGGGTCACAGCAGATGAACGAACTGCAAATTCTCTAAATATACTAGATATGCAGCCGCTCAAACATTGCCCAATTGTATATGTAACTCAAAGAATAGTAGCTAGAATTTTTCTGAAATTTAGATATATTAAGAAGTAAATCGACTGGAGTTTATCAAAATCCTGAATTAGGAAAACTTTTGGAAAAAAATATTAACAAATTAGTCCTATGAAACCGAAGTCTAATTCTCAATATTGCTCAAGGGTTACGAAAAGTGAAGCAAGATTCGTTGTTAAATTTTGATTCATCAAAATCAGAGAATAATGAAATAGTTTTAATTTAAATAACAATTTGAGATCAGCTACTTATTAGTGTCGCTGGTAATTTACTATGGAATGTGCTGTTTGATGATCGATCGAATATTAGAATTTTAATACACTGAAGTCGATTTTTATACGGGCGATTCGGGACGTGTGAATCAAAACCGCGTGAATTCAAAAATCCGCTTTAGAATTGATTTTTTTACCCATTGATTTTTTCATCCACGCCGGTTCACGTCGCCGCCGCCGCCGGGGCAAAAGTGACCACTACGCCGCCGTCGCCGATTATATGACCGGCGCACAGGTCTAGAAGAGACGGAGCAACTGTACCGCGCTGTGTTCTATGAGAAGTTGAACCGTTCACGTAAGGGCCACGTGCCACAGCCTGATATGTGTAAGGACATAAACGGAAACCTTCTTACGAACGAGCGTGAGGTGATCCAAAGGTGGCGGCAGCACTACGAAGAGCACCTGAATGGCGATGTGGCAGACGAAGATGGCGGTATGGTGATGGACCTAGGGAACGCGCGCAGGACATAATTCTACCGGCTCCGGATCTCCAAGAAATCCAGAAGGAGATTGGCCGGCTGAAGAACAACAAAGCCCCTGGGGTTGACCAACTACCAGGAGAGCTATTTAAACACGGTGGTGAGGCACTGGCTAGAGCGCTGCACTGGATCATTACCAAGATTTGGGAGGAGGAAGTTTTGCCGCAGGAGTGGATGGAAGGTGTCGTGTGTCCCATCTACAAAAAGGACGATAAGCTGGATTGTAGCAACTACCGTGCAATCACATTGCTGAACGCCGCCTACAAGGTACTCTCCCAAATTTTATGCCGTCGACTAGCGCCAATTGCAAGGGAGTTCGTGGGACAGTACCAGGCGGGTTTTATGGGCGAACGCTCCAACACGGACCAGGTGTTCGCCATTCGCCAAGTACTGCAGAAGTGCCGCGAATACAACGTGCCCACACATCATCTATTCATCGACTTCAAACCCGCATATGATACAATCGATCGGGACCAGCTATGGCAGCTAATGCAAGAAAACGGATTTCCGGATAAACTGACACGGTTGATCAAAGCGACGATGGATCGGGAAATGTGCGTAGTTCGAGTTTCAGGGGCATTCTCGAGTCCCTTCGAAACCCGCAGAGGGTTACGGCAAGGTGATGGTCTTTCGTGTCTGCTATTCAACATCGCTTTGGAAGGGGTAATACGAAGAGCAAGGATTAACACGAGTGGTACGATTTTCACGTCCAGTTATTTGGTTTCGCCGACGATATTGATATCATGGCACGTAACTTTGAGAGGATGGAGGAAGCCTACATCAGACTGAAAAGCGAAGCTAAACGGATTGGACTAGTCATCAACACGTCAAAGACGAAGTACATGATAGGAGGAGGCTCAAGAGAGGTCAATCTAAGCCACCCACCACGAGTTTCTATCGGTGGTGACGAAATCGAGGTGGTTGAAGAATTCGTGTACTTGGGCTCACTGGTGACCGCCGATAACGATACCAGCAGAGAGATTCGGAGACGCATAGTGGCTGGAAATCGTACGTACTTTGGACTCCGCAAGACGCTCCGATCGAATAGAGTTCGCCGCCGAACCAAACTGACTATCTACAAATTGCTTATTAGACCGGTAGTTCTCTACGGACACGAGACCTGGACGATGCTCGTGGAGGACAAACGCGCACTCGGAGTTTTCGAAAGGAAAGTGCTGCGTACCATCTATGGCGGGGTGCAGATGGCGGACGGTACGTGGAGGAGGCGAATGAACCACGAGTTGCATCAGCTGCTGGGAGAACCATCCATCGTTCACACCGCGAAAATCGGAAGACTGCGGTGGGCCGGACACGTAGCCAGAATGTCGGACAATAACCCGGTGAAAATGGTTCACGACAACGATCCGACGGGCACAAGAAGGCGAGGTGCGCAGCGGGCAAGGTGGATCGATCAGGTGGAAGATGACTTGCGGACCCTCCGTAGACTGCGTGGTTGGCGACGTGTAGCCATGGACCGAGCCGAATGGAGAAGACTCTTATATACCGCACAGGCCACTTCGGCCTTAGTCTGAATAAATAATAATAATCATTATCAACATCATGTTTATCAATGTAACGCCAAATAAAAAGCAACATTGCGGGGTTGGCTAATCGATTTTGTTTTTCGCACTTGTAAACAAGTGTTTAACCCGAGCAGCACAAGTCAAACAAAAATGGTTGCAGAAACTTGATTGTAACTGAATCCGGTCTTATATAAGTTGCAGCAACTTATGTAGAACATGTGTGCTGCTAGGGGAGATGTCTGGAAAAACAGGCAGATAAATGAACGCACCAAAATCCGAATTTTCAACTCTAACGCGAAATCTGTGCTGTTATACGCTAGCGAAACATGGTGTAGGGCTGTTACAAACTAACCAAATTCCAATCCGCGAAATCCGCGAAAGCAGTTTAATGAAACCATAAACATGTGCCAAATATTGCTTTTTGTTTTTTTGTTGTTAAAACAATTCGATGAAAGTTGGAAGGTGCAGAATTTGATGGAGCTCTACAGCTATCATGGGAAGAAAAGGGTTGAATAGTGTTTTGATGTCAAAGTTTGAAAATTTAAATTCCACTTTAAATAAAATACATGTCGATTCATATCGAGATACATTACTTTATCATATGATAAAACTCGTGATTAGGCTATTATACATTTAAGCAGAACTGACTTTCAAATTCAGCCAAAATACTTGACGGCTATTTCACAGTCAATTGAAGGGTTTCGAGGCCTGCAATTGCATGATTTTGATTCTAGTATGATAAGAACAGTTGACGACTCCGAACTATTGGTGGAACCAAAGTGGGAAGCTGCCAGCGTGGAATCCACACACTCGAATTGACATCGATACGAGGTTCAAAGTAAGTTATTCTGATGGCATTGGGTTGGCATTCCATTGGGTCATAAATTGATAAATGACAATCTTGATGAGCAATAACTTAAAATGTGTTCACTATTTAGAAACCCAGAGGAGCAGAATCCGTAAAAACTCGATTTTTCACGTAAAATTTTCAAGGAACCGCAATTCTTGCGACTGGGAGAGCAAACTTAACGACTGCAGATGTTCATCAACAGATGCCTGCCTGGTATATAATTCGGGACTGGTGGCCTCACAACTGGATCTCAAACAACCCTAGCAGCACACATGTTCCACATAAGCCACTGCGACACCCATGTGACCAGATTCAGTCGCAATCAAGTTGCTGCAACGACTTTGGTTTGCCTTGTGCTGCTTGGGAACGAGCTCCATCGTCGTTCGGGATCGGAAGTGTGGCTGGATCAGCCACACCTTACGTCGGGCGTAAACGAAATCTGTAAAGAAGCATTAGACTGGAACCCCGACATCGGGGACATCGCAGCAGCGGCGAAGCATCAATAAAGAAATAAAAGAAGTCGAACGAAATCTAACCTGGCAACAGGTTAAAGCGATAGCTTGACATCGCTCTGGATGGAGATCTTTCAAGTCCGTCGTTTGCACCACCGGAGGTGTACAGGACCCATACGTAGGTATCCTTAAAATCAATCTGATTTGTATGACGTTTTAAGAGTTACAACACGTGTAACCAGGTATCTCGTTTCTCCTATGTATACTATGTTCCAATCATCAATCAGATTTCTCCTCATTTGATGGCCTTAAATCAATAAAAATCGAATAAAATAAATGCATTCTACTATTTCGGCACTCTTCTCATATTTATGACTGCAATAAAAGCATTATTCGCATTCCTCCAAAACACCATCAAACTCAATTCAAGAAACTTCGCCTCGCAATTCGCAATAGATTCATCATGGCACAAATAACTCATAATTCCTCGGAAGTGGCGGCAGCCGTAACATCCCATTCACATCCAGTTTTCACCCGCAGCATAACACCATCAATTCCGACGTTCCAAACGGGATGATGCAGCTCATCATCCGAATCTCGGACACTCCGTCGTACATCGAATCGAATCAACAGACAACAACCGCCCGATGCAATATGCGCTGCCAGTGTGGAAGAAGGGGGGCGTATTCAGTATCGCTCGAGCGCAACTTTGTTGCCTTCTCGTGCAATCTCTTCGGTCGGTCGGTCGTATCAAGTTTCCAATTCTCGGATGTGTCAAATCGAGCTTCGATCCGCCGACGACGATGCAACTGAACTGGCTGACTAACTAACTGACTGACTGAGTGAGTGAGTGACTGGTGGACATGGGAAGTGAAGGGCTTACTGGCTTCGGCTGTGGCACACTCCTTCCGGCAAATTCGATTCAAACTTTTGCACAATTGGGGGTCTCTATCCGGGGCTGTGTGCGATGCGCAAGCTGTTGGAATTGCATCGTCGCGTTTGCAACATTGTCGAGAGGAATCTCTGCTGCTTTCGATGGCTGGATGGGTTTTGGTCGGACGTGAAAAGGGACCAATAAGGGGGTGGATTGGAATCGGGAGTGCGGGCAGCTTCCTTTTATTTGCTCGCTCGATGTACAGTAAGAGGTCGTTTTCGTAAGGTAGTTCAGTGCCCTTGAATTGATTTGATTTTGTAAAATACAAGAGTCATTTTATGGCTCTCGTTGGAGTCATGAGAATCCTTTTCTAGGGATTCGAAAAAAAATCTTAATCTGGGATTCGAAAGAATCCCTATCTCGCATTTGAAAAAATCCAATTTGGAAATGGAATCTGAGGTTATAAAGAATTGCGATCTGGAAAAATCCCTATCTGGGATGTGAAAAACAACCCGATCAGAAGAATTTTCCTTGAACAAATCTTGGGATTCGATTCCTTATAAAAATTTAACATTTGTATCTATATAACCCTTACTTCATATGATCCACCTGTCTTAAAACGAGCTCGCACTGTTTCCACAGAATGCAAACCATTGGATGCTAGTTGGTGCTCGCGCTTGTCCAGGCCAAGCAGCGCCAAACCGGTTCTCTGCTTGGTCGCCGAAATTTCAACAAAGTTGAACGACGACGTCGAGTAGCTTTCTTCCACCGGCGCATATTGCGGAGGCGACACGGCGGGCACGGTGCTGTGCAGACGGACAGGTGTAGAAAATTAAGAGAGCATAATCGGTAATTTTTCCAACCTTAATCCGGAGCGCGCTGACTGCTGCTGCCGCTGGGGATGACTACTGGAGGAGCCGTGGGCTGTCGATCGGCAGGTCGCAGACGCGTTTAGGCTTATTATCGCGATACGTCGCCTTCGTTGCCGCCGACGACGACGTCCAATTTAGCCTATTCCAGAGCACGACCAGATGGATGGCGTTCGCTCCCGTTTACAGCGCCTTTACAGGTGCTGCGGCGGGGTGAGCGAGGTCGAACAGCCGAAGACAATTTTCGAAGAAAAGGCGTGATAATTTCGACTAAATTGCGAAAATGGACCGTGACCAAATGCTGCATCCTAGTGATTTGTGTTCGAAAGGGGCGAGGAAGGCACGGATAATTGGATGATGGGACAAACTCGTTGCGAGTTAGTAGATCGAAGGGGGATTGTGTTTTGGGACCTTTGGGGGAGGAATTGCGGAAAACAGCGAAATATGCATGCGGGGGGTGGTGCTGCTGCGATAAGTGCGCAGTGAAAGTTACGAGCTCAAATTTCGTCATGGATGAACGCCTGGAATTTAGCTCCACGCTTGCGGTTGTTAACGGGAGTACTGCGGATTTTAATTGGGGTGCAATCACTGGAATGAAGCATTTTTTGTGAAATGGAAATTCTGTGTTCAAAAATGGGGCACACGATTGTCGCATGAATTTGATAATTTTACTCGCTACAGTTTCCTGTTCAATGGTTTCAGGAAATCAGTCTGCCGTTTGACGTGAAAAAAAAGATTGCAGGTGCTGATGACTATTGGCGCTTGTTTCTGCTTGATGGAGTCAAACAAGTTTTCACCAAAATTCGTTATTGTTGGGCTGGAGTTCCCTCTGATTCTATTCAGGAGTTCTATTACTGAAGCTCTAGTAAATGTGATACTTGGTTCAAAGTAGAAACAAAGAAATGTTTACACTGTTTACCGGAGACTTTTTTCAGTAACCTTTGAGAAAAAAGGAATTCTCAAGAAAGTTTCTAGAAACTCTAATGAAAATCTAGGAGAAATTGCATACGAGTTCCTTTCAACGATAAGAGGAAATAGGGAAGAATTTATCGCAGGTGTTCTTGGAAGCGGTTTATGCGTGAGTTTCTGGAGGGATGCCAGGGGAAACTTTCACACTTTATCATACTTGCAGGGCTGGTAGCGATGAATGCTGTTCAAAATAGTGAATTTAGTGACCAACGATAACGAAAAAGTGACCAAATAATGATTTTCATTAACTTTCAATTGCAGAAAAAGTGACCAAATATTTACTTTTGTATGAAGTTGGGTATAGAGCTACAAGTTGCATATTTGCATTGTTACGATATAATTTGTAGATTGCAAACTAGTGCATTATTTTTGAAATCCTTATCTAGAATGCTATCAGAATGCTCGGAAGCCTCCTTTCAAGAGGCTCGGAAGCCTCCTTTCAAGAGGCTCGGAAGCCTCCTTTCAAGAGGCTCGGAAGCCTCCTTTCAAGAGGCTCGGAAGCCTCCTTTCAAGAGGCTCGGAAGCCTCCTTACAAGATGCTCGGAAGCATCCTTTCAAAAGGCTCGGAAGCCTCCTTTCAAAAGGCTCGGAAGTCTCCTTCTAAGAGGGTCGAAAACATCCTTTCAAGAGGCTCGGAAGCCTCCTTTCAAGAGGCTCGGAAGCCTCTTTTCAAGAGGTTCGGAAGCCTCCTTTAAAGAGGCTCGGAAGCTTTCTTCCAAGAGGTTAGGAAGCTCCTTTCAAGAGGCTCGGAAGCCTCCTTTCAAGAGACTCGGAAGCATCCTTTCAAGAGGCTCGGTAGCCTCCTTTCAAGAGGCTCGGAAGCCTCCTTTCAAGAGGCTCGGAAGCCTCCTTTCAAGAGGCTCGGAAGCCTCCTTTCAAGAGGCTCGGAAGCCTACTTTCAAGAGGCTCGGAAGCCTCCTTCCAAGAGGCTCGGAGGTCTCCTTTCAAGAGGCTCGGAAGCCTCCTTTCAAGAGGCTCGGAAGCCTCCTTCCAAGAGGGTCGGAAACCTCCTTCCAAAAGGCTCGGAAGCCTCCTTTCAAGAAGTTCGGAAGCCTCCTTTCAAGAGGCTCGGAAGCCTCCTTTCAAGAGGCTCGGAAGCATCCTTTCAAGAGGCTCGGAAGCCTTCATCCAAGAAGCCTCTTTTCAAAAGGATCGGAAGCCTCTTTTCAAAAGGCTCGGAAGCCTCCTTTCAAGAGGCCCGGAAGCCTCCTTCCAAGAGGGTCGGAAACCTCCTTCCAAAAGGCTCGGAAGCCTCCTTTCAAGAAGTTCGGAAGCCTCCTTCCAAGAGACTCAGAAGCCTCCTTTCAAGAGGCTCGGAAGCCGCCATTCAAAAGGCTCGAAAGCCGCCTTTCAAGAGGCTCGGAAGCCTCCTTTCAAGAAGCTCGGAAGCCTCATTTCAAGAGGCTCGGAAACCTTCTTTCAAGAGGCTCGGAAGCCTCCATTCAAAAGGCTCGGGAGCCTCCTTTCACGTGGCCCGGAAGCCTCCTTTCAAGAGGCTCGGAATCCTCCTTTCAAGTGGCCCGGAAGCCTCCTTCCAAGAGGGTCGGAAGCCTCCTTCCAAGAGGGTCGGAAGCCTCTTTCCAAGAGGGTCGGAAGCCTTTTTCCAAGAGGCTCGGAAGCCTCCATTCAGGAAGTTTGGAAGCCTCCTTTCAAGAGACTCGGAAGCCTCCTTTCAAGAGGCTCGGAAGCTCCTTTCGAAAGGCTCGGAAGCCGTCTTTCAAGAGGCTCGGAAGCCTCCTTTCAAGAGGCTCGGAAGCCGCCTCTCAAGAGGCTCGGAAGCCTCCATTCAATAGGCTTGGAAGTCTCCTTCCAAGGGGCTCAGAAATCTCCTTCCAAGAGGGTCGGAAGCCTCCTTCCAAGAGGCTCGCAAGCCACTTTTCAAGAGGTTCGGAAGCCTCCTTCCAAAAAGCTCGGAAGCCTTCTTTCAAGGGGTCCGGAAGCCTCCTTTCAAGAGGCCCGGAAGCCTCCTTCCAAGATGGACGGAAGTTTCCTTTCAAGAGGCTCAGAAGCCTCCTTTCAAGAGGTTCGGAAGCCTCCTTTCAAGAGATTTGGAAGCCTCCTTTCAAAAAGCTCGGAAGCCTCCTTTCAAGAGGCTCGGAAGTCTCCTTCCAAACGGAAGCCGGAAGCCTTCCAAGAGGGACGGAAGCCTCCTTTCAAGAGGGTCGGAAGCCTCTTTTCAAGAGGTTCGGAAGCCTCCTTTCAAGAGGCTCGGAAGCATCCTTTCAAGAGGCTCGGAAGCCTCCTTTGAAGAGGCTCGGAAGCATCTTTTCAAGAGGCTCGGAAGCCTCCTTTCCAGAGGCTCGGAAGCCTCCTTTCCAGAGGCTCGGAGGCCTCCTTTCCAGAGGCTCGGAAGCCTCCTTTCAAGAGGCTCGGAAGCCTCCTTTCAAGAGGCTCGGAAGCCTCCTTTCAAGAGACTCGGAAGCCTCATTTCAATTGGCTCGGAAGCCTCCTTTCAAGAGGCTCGGAACCTCCTTTCAAACCTCCATCCAAGAAGCCTCTTTTCAAAAGGATCGGAAGCCTCTTTTCAAGAGGCTCGGAAGCCTCCTTTCAAGAAGCTCGGAAGCCTCCTTTCAAAAAGCTCGGAAGTCTCCTTCTAAGAGGGTCGAAAACCTCCTTCCAAGAGGCTCGGAAGCCTCCTTTTCAGAGGCTCAGAAGCCTCTTTTCAAGAGGTTCGGAAGCCTCCTCTCAAGAGGCTCGGAAGCATCCTTTCAAGAGACTCGAAAGCATCCTTTCAAGAGGCTCGGAAGCCTGCTTTCAAGAGGCTCGGAAGCCGCCTTTCAAGAGGCTCGGAAGCCTCCTTTCAAGAGGCTCGGAAGCCTCCTTTCAAGAGGCTCGGAAGCCTCCTTTCAAGAGGCTCGGAAGCCTCCTTTCAAGAGGCTCGGAAGCCTCCTTTCAAGAGGCTCGGAAGCCTACTTTCCAGAGGCTAGGATGCCTCCTTTCAAGAGGCTCGGAAGCCTCCTTTCAAGAGGCTCGGAAGCTTCCTTTCAAAAGGCTCGGAAGCCTCCTTTCAAGAGGCTCGGAAGCCTCCTTTCAAGAGGCTCGGAAGCCTCCTTTCAAGAGGCTCGGAAGCCTCCTTTCAAGAGGCTCGGAAGCCTCCTTTCTAGAGGCTCGGAAGCCTCCTTTCTAGAGGCTCGAAAGCCTCCTTTCTAGAGGCTCGAAAGCCTCCTTTCAAGAGGCTCGGAAGCCTCCTTTCAAGAGGCTCGGAAGCCTCCTTTCAAGAGACTCGGAAGCCTCCTTTCAAAAGACTCGGAAGCCTCCTTTCAAGAGACTCGGAAGCCTCCTTTCAAGAGACTCGGAAGCCTCCTTTCAAGAGACTCGGAAGCCTCCTTTCAAGAGACTCGGAAGCCTCCTTCCAAGTGGCTCGGAAGCCTCCTTTCAAGAGGCTCGGAAGCCTCCTTTCAAGAGGCTCGGAAGCCTCCTTTCAAGAGGCTCGGAAGCCTCCTTTCAAGAGCCTCGGAAGCCGCCTTTCAAGAGGCTCAGGAAGCCTCCTTTCAAATAGCTCGAAAGCCTCCTTTCAAGAAGCTCGGAAGCCTCCTTTCAAGAGGCTCGGAAGCCTCCTTTCAAGAGGCTCGGAAGCCTCCTTTCAAGAGGCTCGGAAGCCTCCTTTCAAGAGGCTCGGAAGCCTCCTTTCAAGAGGCTCGGAAGCCTCCTTTCAAGAGGCTCGGAAGCCTCTTTGTAGAGGCTCAGAAGCCTCTTTTTAAGAGGCTCGGAAGCCTCCTTTCAAGAGGCTCGGAAGCCTCCTTTCAAGAGCCTCGGAAGCCGCCTTTCAAGAGGCTCAGGAAGCCTCCTTTCAAGAAGCTCGGAAGCCTTCTTTCAAGAGGCTCGGAAGCCTCCTTTCAAGAGGCTCGGAAGCCTCCTTTCAAGAGGCTCGGAAGCCTCCTTTCAAGAGGCTCGGAAGCCTCCCTTCAAGAGGCTCAGAAGCCTCCTTTCAAGAGGCTCGGAAGCCTCCTTTCAAGAGGCTCGGAAGCCTCCTTTCAAGAGGCTCGGAAGCCTCCTTTCAAGAGGCTCGGAAGCCTCTTTTCTAGAGGCTCAGAAGCCGCCTTTCAAGAGGCTCAGAAGCCTCTTTTCTAGAGGCGCGGAAGCCTCCTTTCAAGAGGCTCGGAAGCCTCCTTTCAAGAGGCTCGGAAGCCTCCTTTCAGAAGGCTCGGAAGCCTCCTTTCAAGAGGCTCGGAAGCCTCCTTTCAAGAGCCTCGGAAGCCGCCTTTCAAGAGGCTCAGAAGCCTCCTTTCAAAAGGCTCGAAAGCCTCCTTTCAAGAGGCTCGGAAGCCTCCTTTCAAGAGGCTCGGAAGCCTCCTTTCAAGAGACTCGGAAGCCTCCTTCCAAGAGGCTCGGAAGCCTCCTTTCAAGAGCCTCGGAAGCCTCCTTTCAAGAGGCTCAGAAGCCTCCTTTCAAAAGGCTCGAAAGCCTCCTTTCAAGAAGCTCGGAAGCCTCCTTTCAAGAGACTCGGAAGCCTCCTTTCAAGAGGCTCGGAAGCCTCCTTTCAAGAGGCTCGGAAGCCTCCTTTCAAGAGCCTCGGAAGCCGCCTTTCAAGAGGCTCAGAAGCCTCCTTTCAAAAGACTCGAAAGCCTCCTTTCAAGAGGCTCGGAAGCCTCCTTTCAAAGCCTCCAGAAGCCTCCTTTCAAGAGGCTCAGAGCCTCCTTTCAAGAGGCTCAGAAGCCTCCTTTCAAGAGGCTCAGGAAGCCTCCTTTCAAGAGGCTCAGGAAGCCTCCTTTCAAGAGGCTCAGAAGCCTCCTTTCAAGAGGCTCAGAAGCCTCCTTTCAAGAGGCTCCGGAAGCCTCCTTTCAAGAGGCTCGGAAGCCTCCTTTCAAGAGGCTCGGAAGCCTCCTTTCAAGAGGCTCGGAAGCCTCCTTTCAAGAGGCTCGGAAGCCTTCTTTCAAGAGGCTCGGAAGCCTCATTTCGAGAGGCTCGGAAGCCTCCTTTCAAGAGGCTCAGGAAGCCTCCTTTCAAGAAGCTCGGAAGCCTCCTTTCAAGAGGCTCGGAAGCCTCCTTTCAAGAGGCTCAGAAGCCGCCTTTCAAGAGGCTCGGAAGCCTCTTTTCTAGAGGCGCGGAAGCCTCCTTTCAAGAGGCTCGGAAGCCTCCTTTCAAGAGGCTCGGAAGCCTCCTTTCAAGAGCCTCGGAAGCCGCCTTTCAAGAGGCTCAGAAGCCTCCTTTCAAAAGGCTCGAAAGCCTCCTTTCAAGAGGCTCGGAAGCCTCCTTTCAAGAGGCTCAGGAAGCCTCCTTTCAAGAGACTCGGAAGCCTCCTTTCAAGAAACTCGGAAGCCTCCTTCCAAGAGGCTCGGAAGCCTCCTTCCAAGAGCCTCGGAAGCCTCCTTTCAAGAGGCACGGAAGCCTCTTTTCAAGAGGCTCGGAAGCCTCCTTTCAAGAGGCCCGGAAGCCTCCTTTCAAGAGGCTCGGAAGCCTCCTTTCAAGAGGCTCGGAAGCCTCCTTTCAAGAGGCTCGGAAGCCTCCTTTCAAGAGGCTCGGAAGCCTCCTTTCAAGAGGCTCGGAAGCCTCCTTTCAAGAGGCTCGGAAGCCTCCTTTCAAGAGCCTCGAAAGCCGCATTTCAAGAGGCTCAGAAGCCTCCTTTCAAAAGGCTCGAAAGCCTCCTTTCAAGAAGCTCGGAAGCCTCCTTTCAAGAGACTCGGAAGCCTCCTTTCAAGAGGCTCGGAAGCCTCCTTTCAAGAGGCTCGGAAGCCTCCTTTCAAGAGCCTCGGAAGCCGCCTTTCAAGAGGCTCAGAAGCCTCCTTTCAAAAGACTCGAAAGCCTCCTTTCAAAAGGCTCGGAAGCCTCCTTTCAAGAGCCTCGGAAGCCTCCTTTCAAGAGCCTCGGAAGCCTCCTTTCAAGAGGCTCGGAAGCCTCCTTTCAAGAGGCTCGGAAGACTCGTTTCAAGAGGCTCAGGCCTCCTTTCAAGAGGCTCAGGAAGCCTCCTTTCAAGAGACTCGGAAGCCTCCTTTCAAGAGGCTCAGAAGCCTCCTTTCAAGAGGCTCAGAAGCCTCCTTTCAAGAGGCCTGGAAGCCTCCTTTCAAGAGGCTGGAAGCCTCCTTTCAAGAGGCTCGGAAGCCTCCTTTCAAGACTCAGAAGCCTCCTTTCAAGAGGCTCAGGAAGCCTCCTTTCAAGAGGCCTCAGAAGCCTATTTTCAAGAGGCTCGGAAGCCTCCTTTCAAGAGGCTCAGGAAGCCTCCTTTCGAGAGGCTCAGGAAGCCTCCTTTCGAGAGGCTCAGAAGCCTCCTTTCGAGAGGCTCAGGAAGCCTCCTTTCAGAGGCTCAGGAAGCCTCCTTTCAAGAGGCTCGGAAGCCTCCTTTCAAGAGGCTCGGAAGCCTCCTTTCAAGAGGCTCAGAAGCCTCCTTTCAAGAGGCTCGGAAGCCTTCTTTCAAGAGGCTCGGAAGCCTCCTTTCAAGAGGCTCGGAAGCCTCCTTTCAAGAGGCTCGGAAGCCTCCTTTCAAGAGGCCCAAATGCCTTCTTTTAAGAGGCTCGGAAGCCTCCTTTCAAGAGGTTCGGAAGCCTCCTTTCAAGAGGCTCGGAAGCCTCCTTTCAAAGGTCCCTGTAGCCTCCTTTCAAAAGGCTAGGAAGCCTCCATTCAAGAGGCTCGGAAGCCTCCTTTCAAGAGGCTCGGAAGCCTCCTTTCAAGAGGCCCGGAAGCTTCCTTTCAAGTGGGATGGAAACCTCCTGTCAAGATGCTCGGAAGCATCCTTTCAAGTGGGATGGAAGCCTCCTTTCAAGAGGCTCGGAAGCCTCCTTTCAAGAGGCTCGGAAGCCTCGTTTCAAGAGGCTCGGAAGCCTTCTTTCAAGAGGCTCGGAAGCCTCCTTTCAAGAGGCTCGGAAGCCTTCTTTCAAGAGGCTCGAAAGCCTCCTTTCAACAGGCTCGGAAGCCTCCTTTCAAGAAGCTCAGAAGCCTCCTTTCGAAAGGCTCGGAAGCCTCCTTTCAAGAGGTTTGGAAGCCTCCTTTTAAGAGGCTCGGAAGCCTCCTTTTAAGAGGCTCGGAAGCCTCCTTTCAAGAGGCTCGGAAGCCTTCTTTCAAGAGGCTCGAAAGCCTCCTTTCAACAGGCTCGGAAGCCTCCTTTCAAGAAGCTCAGAAGCCTCCTTTCGAAAGGCTCGGAAGCCTCCTTTCAAGAGGTTTGGAAGCCTCCTTTTAAGAGGCTCGGAAGCCTCCTTTTAAGAGGCTCGGAAGCCTCCTTTCAAGAGACTGGAAAGCCTCCTTCCAAGAGGCTGGAAAGCCTCCTTTCAAGAGGCTGGAAAGTCTTCTTTCAAGATGCTCGGAAGCCTCCTTTCAAGAGGCTCGGAAGCCTTTTTTCAAGTAGCTACTTTTAATAGGCCCGGAAGCCTTCTTTAAAGAGGCTCGGAAGCCCTCTTTAAGAGGCTCGGAAGCCTCCTTTCAAGTAGCCATGAAGCCTACTTTTAATAGGCCCGGAAGCCTTCTTTTACGAGGCCCGGAAGCCTTCTTTCAAGAGGCTCGGAAGCCTCCTTTAAAGAGACTCGAGAGCCTCCTTTCAAGAGGCTTGGAAACCCCATTTCAAAAGGCTCGGAAGCTTCCTTTCAAGAGGTTCGGAAGCCTTCCTTCAAGGGGCCATGAAGACTTCTTTTAAGAGGCCCGGAAGCCTCCTTACAAGAGGCTCGGAAGCCTCCTTTCAAGATGGTCAGAAGCCTCCTTTCAAAAGGCTCGGAAGCCACCTTTCAAGAGGCCCGGAAGCCTCCTTTTGAGAGGCCCAGGTGCATTCTTTCCAGAGGCCCTGATGTCTCCTTGCAATGGGCCTTGAAGGAGGCTTAAAAGGTCCAAGAAACATTACATACATATCAATTTTCCGAGTATTTTTGGTGTGTTTATTATTTCTGGAACAGACTATATTTGTCAATAATACGTCTTTATTATCTTATTTGTCTTACTTGTCTTTTTTGTTTTATTACTCTTATTTGTTTTATTAGACGAGCTCGGTGGTCTAGTGGCTACCGCTTCTGCCTTATAAGCAGGAGGTCGTGGATTCAATTCCAGGCTCGTCCCTTTCCTACTTTGTATTTCTTTCTTAGTTCTTTCTGTGTTTCACGTTCTACCAAAACGATTCCTACTGTTATAACCTTTCACACAAACCCAAAACATCCCGTGGCATCTATGAGAGGTCGTAGAGTTCTCTACATCTTTCTTAAGTAGGTGTCCAACAAACCATCCTTCCCCTTCCTCAGCATTCGCAAGGACGTGGCCAGGACAGATCTCGACTATTGGAAAGTGCATTGCTTCCATCTAAGAGATAGTGGTTAGTCCCAAATCAATATCTGTGGTAACGGATGAAAGTGATGCTACTGTCATACAATAGTCTTGGCTTGTACCAAATAACGAATTTGTGCGAATTGCTCAATGCTAATGCAATTACTCTTATTTGTTTTATTTGTCTTGTTTGTTTTGTTTGTCTTATTTTCTTATTTTTCCTATTTGTCTTGTATGTTTTGTTTGTCTTATTTGTCTTATTATTATTATTATTATGTCTCATTTGTCTGATTTGTCTTATTTGCATTAATTTTCTTATTTGTCTTTCTTGCCTTTCTCGTATATTTTATTATTTGTTCTATTGGTCCTATTTGTATTTTATTTGTCTTATTTGTGTTATTTGTCTTATTTGGCTTAATTACGCTACGCAGTCTTGAAGATTCAAACAAGATGTATATTTGTCTGACGTTTCGAAACGATTTTTTTGACGTATTCACCATTTTCCAAAAATGGCGTTAAAGAGTACTACTCATCGTGCTCTTAAACAGAAAAATGGAAAACATGCATGGTTGTAAAATGGCGGTTACGTCACTTTTCCAGATTACGGCAGGTTATGACCCCGTTGGAAACTGCCCGAGTTGCCCTCCTTGCTCAAGAGCTGCAAAAGGTCCGATGGCGAGGAACAGGAAAACGGGAATTTCGCGCAGTCGGTCCAATCGCGGGTAGCTCATTCAAGTATCACATCTACTACAGCGGCGGCAAGAAGGCGGATCATGGAGTTGGTATCGTAGTGCTTGGTAAGCAGCAGCGTGGAATCGACAGATTTTTTTTTAATTCGGGTTAATCAAAAAAAATACAGAAATTTTTTGATTGAGTCAAAAGTTATTAACATTCTTCAAAAAAAATCGAAGGAAGACATAATATTAAAACAAAAGTTGCATCAGCCTATCATCAATAGTCGATAGCAATGGATATTGACCAAATCAATAACCCTCTGAAAAGACTATCGAATAAATGATCCAACTCGAAATGTACATTTCCTATGGATTCAATCGACGAAATCTAATGTCTCGGGTTCCCATAATTTCAACAAAATTCTTCCGGAAACTATAACCGCATTTCCTATCTTGTCAGACTAGATTTAGGAAAAAAATAGCTTCCCAAGTCTCAAACGAAACCGTTTTCCCCAACGCCGACCCCCCGTCGCAATCTGCAACCTTTAAAACTCCCAAGTGCTGCAGCATTATCGGGTGGGGAAGCATCCAAATGTGAGAACCGCCCGCCGCCCTAGAGCCGTCGTATTATGGATGGATTGAAAAAGCGGTGGCGGCGGCGGGTGGCGAAAGAGGACGCGAGGACGAACCCCCCCTCTGACACAACATGCCCTATTGTATTTTACTACGGGATGGATTATCTGCTCGCTTTCATCTCTGTTCGCGTTCACTCGATTCTCACTCACTCGCTTGCTTCGCTCATCACCCGGGTCGGTGTGTGGTGTGTGGTGCTGCAAACGCAAAGTCGTCGTCGTCTTGGTCGTCTGTCTGCTCTTTTGCCTAAACACATGTACAACATGCAAGGTGTGAGAGGTGGCGGCGGACAAAACAGGGGGGAGGGCAGCTCGAAGGAAGAAACGTCGATAATAGTTCCATAACGTGGGGCAAGGTGTAACATAGGGGTGGGGGAAAAGTGGGAGCTCACGTGGAGAAGAACGCCCGTGTAAGAAAAAAAGAAGGTGAAAAGGAACTACACTTCAGATCGAGCGGAGGATGCCGAGGAGGTTGATCGAGCGCGAGCGGTTGTCGTTCGCGGTCGACGACGACGACGACGGTGGCGATGGGAATTCGAAAGGGACGCGCAACCGGGGCGCTGCGTCCGGGAAGAGGGGTATTTGGTTTTAAATCGTTTATTTGATCGTCATAATAACAGAGGGAAAAATTATAACCCGCTATAAAAACTGCAATGGATGCGAATGGGAGAAGAAACGTGAATTAAGAGAAGCTGGTCGGACGGTCTTCGGTTTGCGAAGCAGATTGAAATTGGTGTGGCGCAATAAGACGGTGGGCTGCGAAGCAGAAGAGGAGCCTAGAATGGCGCAACCATCTCCAAGTCGTTCCTTTTCGTCGCCGGTTCGCCGCCGCAATGAGAGAATGATTGCACTTGCAATCAAGGTGACCAGACGGTCCTCGGAGAAGATGATTGAATTGGCTGGATTCGATTTGGAAACACTGCGGCGACTGTGAATCACAGCCACATAAACTCGTTCTTGTCAGTCTTTTCTTCGGTCTCCATCTGTTTCGTGTTTCGGGGATGGGACACAACTCACCCCAGGAGGGTTCCACTCAACGGTCGTTGTCTTTGGAGCACGTCGCAGTCGCAGTCAGTGGGCGTAAGTTGATGGGTTTGTTGTGCTCATCGAGCATTCGAATTTACGGTTGAAATTCGAACCTCTCCTGATTGGTAATTTGGTGTCTGGAACTTGTCGAATCCAGCCGCGTTTTGAGCATTTAAAAACACTTTCCAGCCTCCCACGCATATATTCCCATTCTCAATGGTTCCTGGAGGGACAGTCCATCAAACGAAACACGAGAACCGTATGACATAAAGCGACGCCCAAATTTGGACCCACTCCAAAACAGTCGCAATAAGCCCCTCTAATTATCGGTTTCGTCGAATCGGAAGCGATCGAAACAATTCAATCCAGTCCAGTTGTTTACCGGTCCGGGAGGAGTACATTGGCGCCCAACTTCTCCGGTCAATGGTGCGCGCCTCCTGCCCGACCGACCACCATCAACAAATGGCAATCGGCTCTAATTGTGACACTGACATGAAAGGACGACAACGATATTGAACCCTATTATTTATTATGACAGTTGTATTGTAATCAATCTAGCCTTCCTCATCAGCGCGCAGGCAATCAGGGAGAGAGAGGGAACAATCGTGGACTAGAAAGACCGCCACTAATAATACACACAGTCCGTCCATGACAACGGCAGCCAGCAGCGTTTCCGTTTGTACAAATGCACGCAATTCCAGCGAATAATTCTTCTTATTGATTCAAACGACGGAATGTGGCACAATTTGAATCGGCGTGAATGTTGAATATTGATACAGTTCGCCGTGCATGGATTAGAACTGAATAGAGTGGAAGGAACCGTAAATATAATGATTGCCCAGCTTGATAACGTGTCCCAACCGCACGCCACCGCGTCAGCACCGCACCGCCGCCGACGACGTGGGACGGAGCAAAATTGGTTTAACGACTGCAACTGTATAATTGGCTGCGGTTATCATCTTCTGGGATTTTGGATGGTGGTGAATTTGTAGTTCGGAATAAATTAATTTAGGTTTTCTCCGGGGTTATACTTGGCAACGGTTGTGGCAACTGTGCTTTAATCGTCTTCACGTTGAAACAGTAGGGAATCAGATTATCAAAGCATATTTAGTTCGCAGTTCAAAATTGTTAATCACATTTGCTTCCTAAAATGTGTTGCATAGCATGTAAAATGTTATGCTTTGAAAATAAAAATTTTTTATCTGTAATCAAGATTTTTCTATCTTTCAACTTTAGTCTATTTGATCGTTCTTCGTCATACACAACCTTTGTCTATCTTTATTCTCTCTACATTACTTCATAAAAACCTTTTATCTCTTCGTTAATATTTCCTCTTTTCGATTAGTTTTTGGAACTGATTTTCATTTATTTAGCTTACATCTTAACAAACCACACTGAATCAACAATATAACGCCACACTACACGGTTTCGAGGTCACATCTCTCTATCCTCGGTTGCACCCCACGGTCGCCAAATTATTTTGAACCTGGTCCGCCCACCTAGTTCTCTAAGCTCTCCGCATTGTTCCTGCCTGCCAGATCGTAAGCTAACACCATCTTTGCAGGGTCGCTGTCCGGCATTCTTGCAACATGACCTGCCCATCGTACCCTCCCAGCTTTAACTACCTTCTGGATGCTTGGTTCGCGCCACACACCGCAAGTGGAGTAGAGCTGTGCGCCAGTCCAAAAATAGTCAGTGTCGGCGTTTGTTTGGTTTATTTTTTATTTTTTTGTGGGTTATTTCCAATACATCAACGGAAAAATCTCTTGAAATTTTAAAATTTCTATTAAAAAGTTTTCCCAAAATATTCATTAGAATTTTTTTTCGGATTTTCCACGAAACATACTCTGAAATTTCCAGCAAAGCTTTTTTGAATTTCAAATGAAATTTAATTCTTCGGAGATTCAAAGACAAATTGGACGGTGAAGAGTCGTTTGGCCGAATAGCACGTTAAGCCGATCGTCATCTAGCCGAATTCCACTTGACCGAATTGGACGTGGCCGAAATGGTTATTTGATGGAAAATGGCTAATAGGTGTTCGCGCCCAAAGCGAACGTCATTAAATGTAGGAACAAATCCTAAAATTAATCACCCGAAATCACACATCCCATCCTACTAACCCCGAGTCGACCGGGGGTGTTTCGGTCCCCTTCCTACTAACAACAATGTTTTGAAAATGAACACGCACTCAACATCCAGACGGCAATTGATAGCTTGCATGCTTGGCCTGCGAAGTCTCGTTAGCGGAAGGTTCCGTTAGGGGCCGTCCAGAAACCACGTGGTCATATATGGGGGGAGGGGGGTGGTTTGGCAAATGACCACGATAAGCCACATGGGGGAAGGGGGGGGTGTTGCTCTCGAACCACGTGGTTTTTTTTTTACACGAAGAACTTTTGGTGAATAACAATAGCGGTGTAAAAAATACAAATCATTAAAATTTGATGATTAAATATTAAACGCAAAGCGCATCTAAGGGCCGATGCCCACGTAGCGTCTTTTCAACTCAGCGTTAAAAAGACGTAGGTGCGCATGAAAAATCGATAACGCAGCGTCGGTCGCAACGCCGATGCATATCTGCATTATTTGATCATCTTAGCCTAAGATCCTATATCCATACATAAATAAACGAAAAAACAGGTTGCGATTCAGTCTCAATTTCCACAAAAAAAATTTGGATAGGAAAAATGGGAAAATATTTTTAAAAAAATTCCGCCGCAGATGGTTTTTGGCATCACGCCGCCGACACTTTTTCATCAGCGGACTACAGCTACAATTTTGAAAAATGTTATGTTTTTACAATAATCCAAGAAAAAATCTTAAGAAGAAAAATTCAAAAGAATTTTTTGTGGATATTCAGGAAAAATCAAGTAAAGAAATTTCCTGTAAAAACTTTGACATTACTTCATACAATCCTGATACAGTGCTGGCATTCAGAACTTTTTTTGAACAATTCTCTCTGAAAAATTTTGCTTGGAAATTTTGCTACAAATTAGTAATGAAACAAAAAACAAAACATCTCCAGTGTTAATTCCGAAAAATTTTCCTTGAAACATGGAATTTTCTACGTCACGCCATTCGGGTGACGTAGAAAATTCCATGTGAATTCTGTCTGAAAATTAAAAACAGTCCTGTGGGAAATACATATAATTTTCGGTGGAAAAACATTCTAATGAATTTCTTCGACAAATTCTTCCGAATCTTCACCAGAAATTTTTCTTCATTTACAAAAGAAGTTTTTCGAACATTCAACACTTCAAAATGTTCAGTCTCCAGTTAGCCTTGCGAGCAAAGGCGTAGGATTGCCAATCCGGAGATGACGAGATCGATTCTCGTTCCTGTCTAGGATGTTTTCGGGTGGGAAACATTCTCGACACCCTAGGTATAGTGTATCCATCCTACTTGCTACACAAGAAAATGCTAATGCTAATAGAATATACTAAGTTGAAAGCAGACCAACTTCCAGTTGGAATATGGAGCCAATGTCACATAAAACACTTTGATATTTCCGTTGATTTTTTTTCAATTACGGAATTTTGAAATGTAAATTTTTCGTTATACATTTTTTGTGAGTTCTATCACATTTTTTTTAAATTTTCCAAGTATTTTTTTATTCGAGGCATTATTTAGAATTTCCACGGAAGAGTCTATGGATTACCTTCAAAAAATTCTTTGGATTTTCAAACAATAAATCTTTAGAATTCTCCACTCTTGAACCAGAAATCATTTCAAAATTTCATCGGGAATTCATTCTTCTTCGGGATGTCATTTTGATTTATTTGTAGGTTCAGCTAAACATTGCTTTAAATCTTTACCATGCAAAGATGCACATGATTTAGAAAGTTTAAGGAATTTACACATCAGAAAATCTTTAAAATAATGATTTAATTTTTTAAGGAATTCCTACTGAAAATGCTTCAAAAGTACAACCTTCACAAGTACTACAAAAGTACAATTTTTCGTTATTTCCACTTGTAAAACATCGGAATTTCCTCGGGAAATTCATTATTTGTGATTCAGATGAACTTTTTTCGATTTTCTACAGGAAAATCTTAGGAATTTCCATCGGAAATATTTTGGCATATTCCGAATAATTTCTTTTGGAAATTTAAAAAAAAACTGCTGAAAATTTCTAAGAATTTCGTTTGGGAAACGAAAAAAAAAATCCATTGGAAATTTAGGAGAATTTCCTTTGAAAATTCATTAAAGTTGCCCAGGATTTTGGAATTTTTTTTTAGAAATTTTGTAAAAAATAAGCTGGATTTTTTATACTTGAAATTCTTCGGAATTTGATGTTTATTGGAATTTTCATCGTTAATATGCATTTCGGATCCTTCTACGGATTCTTCTAAAAATTTCTACCGACCATTTTTCGGAATTTCTGAAAAAATGTCGTTGAAATTCTAAAGATTTTCCGGGGAGACTCCGAAAAATTTCTTATCAATATTCCGAAGGGTTTCCCTTGCAACTCCAGAATAATTATTCTTGAAAATTAAGAAGATCTTGGAATTTAAAATTAATCTAAGCAATAAATGTAGACAATAATTTAGGCTTAAGAAGCCTAGTTTTTATGATATTGAATAAATGGCATCATTTGCTTCCACGAGTCGATATCAAAATAAAATAAATGGCATCATTTGCTTCCACAAGTCGATATCAAAATAAAATTTCAATGAAGAATTAGAAATTTTGAGAGATGAGCCAGCTTTGGATTTAAAATCTCTTTAGTAGAGAAAAAATATAAATTTTCCATAATAAAATAGGAAATTGCCAATAAAGAACAATAATACACACAACAATAATAAATTAGCACTTGTAAAAGCAAAAATTGCAATTATGAAACAAGAATTTTCCATAAAGAAATCAAAATGTTCAACGGAAAAATACAAAATTTTCATGAATAAATCAATATTAGCAATGAACAATTAAAAAAAAATATTTTATAATTATTTATTTCTAATATTGATGATTCTGAAAACAATACTGAAATTTCTACAGGAATGCTACTCAAAAGAAACAACAGTAGGAGGTTTCATTTGCATCTCTAATATTACATATTAACTTTGTGATTCTCTGATAAACCTTTCATTGTATAAGTTCAGTTCAGATGCTTCGCTGAGGTTAATATCTTAAGAATTTCCAGTAGCTCCAGAGCTATGGAAGGTCCCAAATACTCTAAGGAATCTATAGGGATATTCAGTGATGAACTTTATAGTTATTCCAAAAAAAAAACACTAATAAAAAAATTTAGAAAAAATTAAAAGTGTAGGGATATTTTGGAAAATTTCTAAACCACTATAAATTTTTCTCGAAATTTTTATGAGATATTCGCGAGCCCACATTTTTTTGTATCCTCCTGAAGCATTGAAGGTGTGCGAGTTCTAGATATCCTAATACCTGATACACATTACAACATGATAACATAATCAAAATTTTCGACTTCATGAAAATTTATAATTTCCATGCTGGGTTTAGTTTAATTTTGAATCAATTGAAATTGTCCATCTTCAAAATTGATCGAATTAACCATATGTTTTAGTTACATAAGGTTTTTTTTTTAATTTTTGTACTTGAAGAAAAACCACGTGGTCATAGGGGGGGGGAGGGGTGGGTGGGTTTCTGCCAAATGACCACGATAAGCCACATGGGGGGAGGGGGGTTGAAAATCTTCAAAAATATGACCACGTGGTTTCTGGATGGCCCCTTATGGTAGCGAGAGTGAAAGGGAAGACGTCTGCGTCCGAACGCGTTTGAACGCGCACTTAGTGACCGAATATGCCGTTTGGGTGAAATAGTCGTTTAGCAAAAAGAAAAAAAATGGCTGAAAATGACATTTGGCCAAAAAAACATCGACCCGTTCTGCCAAATGTCAAAGAATGAACCAGTAGGGCAGTCGACGCTAGACCAGCATACCGACGTATAACCTGAAAAAGTGAGGACCCCGAATGCCAGGGGCCAGGACAGAGGTCACCAGACATGTTGTAAAACAGCAAAGTTTTGACGATTTATGAGCTCGCCTATGGCGACAGGGAAGCTGTGGAAGAACGCAACTCTCCCCGAAACCAGCCGGACACCAAGTCGCCGAAGAGCAAGCAGCGGCCCGGGTAACCTCAAAGTCAGTCATCAGCAAACACAAGGTTTTCAGCAAGGCGACGCCAGTTGTGAAGATCCCAGATCCAAATATAGACTGCTCCGTGCGCCGAGGATCGCTCTTATCTGCCATCGTCCCAGTCGACCAACCGAAGGGCGTTGGAGCAGGCTCGAAACGCCCAAGCCGGAACATCAGTCACCATCGAAACATCGATCCGGCCCTGTGACTAGGCCAGCTCCCGCCGACTCGTTGCAGGAAACCCGAGCAACACAAGTCAGACAAAAATGGTTGCAGCAACTTGATTGTGACTAAATCTGATCACATATGAGTTGCAGTAACCTATATGGAACATGTGTGCTACTAGGGAAGACCCTTAAGCGAAGGCCGCCCGAAGGCCCTAGTATCAACCCAATGTCGCCATTCGGGTGACGTAGATCGCCTATCTTCGCGCCATGACCTTCTTCTGAATAGAGAGGTCTCTCCGGTCCTCCATGATCATCCCGCTCTATCCAGCACGATACCGATAACGATACCGAACAAACGCTTTAGCAATTGTCCCGCTTCTGCCACAGAACCCTCGCTAAGACTACGGTACTGACCACCCCCTTCTCCCACCCCGGAAGAGGTATCTTGGAACGCCCACCTACCCTACCTGTAGCATGCCACCCATGGGCGCCACCTACTCCGATCGGCCGCAACGTCACAAATATTTAACTCTAATCCACGATTTAACTTTTAATAAAAACAAAATGAAATGTCCGTCATATCAATCACGGAAGCTATCCCTGTGCTGCTTCTGAAGCTATTCTTCGCTTTTTCTTCTACCTGGGAGGTTGCGTGTGCCTCTTAAGCAGGAAGTTAGGCGACCCTGAGAGAACTACAAGGTGAGCTAGTTAGGGACGTCAGGACATCCACTCCACAGACGTGAGGATATCGAAGGAGTTTTTTGCACTTCCCGTCAATTGGCCGTAAGTCATTCGGCAGAAATGTTTAAGAGCCGCTTGGTCGAACAACACGATAAGTCGATATTTTCCTCTATTTAAGTAAATTTAAATACGCCCTAAACTCATCACTAACGATAAGCCGAACGTCATCTAGGCGAATTCCCTTTGACCGAGACGGTTATTAGGTCGAAAATGGTTTGACCGAAAAAGATATTTGGCTAAAAGCGACATACGGCCGAACTGGTTATTCGGCCGCAAAAGACGTTTGCCCTCACAGATCATTTGATCGAAATGGTCAATTGCCCGAAAACGTCGTTTGGCCTTGGTGGGTCATGCGTTTGTGTTGTGCATTGCTCCGGTCCAGACAAGTGCGATCTTCCATAGTTCGCAGTAGCCATCAAGCAAGTAAGTACAGAGTGCTGCGCGTCGTTTCGGTCGCCCAAAACACGATCCTCCACAGTTTGCATATGCCACCGGGTATGCATGGTGAGGAGTGTTAATGCCATTGACACTTCCAACGATCTGATATCGTTGTGCTTTGTGCGATCGAGAAGTGAATCAATTGATATGTGTTTGATTGTGTTCCTGCTCGGCGTACAGTGGCGGAAAGCCAGACAAAACCTCAAATTTTTTTCGTGATTTTCGTGAAGCCCATATTTTAATAAATTTAACATATATCAAGCTCTATCTGGTAAAAGGGCGAATGTCGCAAGAGAGAATTCTCTTCGTCGACTTCCCCTCATTTGAATAAAAGCACATAACATATGTGTAACTCGGGTAGCAAAAGTTGTACCCTTATAACACTTTTTATTTGTTATACGGAACTTCGAAACGTCAGAAGATAGTATAACAGTATTTGATCTAACAAGGGGTCACGCGACTTATATTGTATATCTGAATACGATTCGCGTTGGAATTATACAAAAAAAAATCCCTAGTGGCGTTGGGTGTTCAGGAGCTGAAATTGTTTTTTTTATAATGAATTGGAGATTGGGGTAAACAATATTAAAGTAGAAAAGAAAGGAGTTAAAGGTATGTAACTGATTTAATATTGTATTGATATTGATTCGACAAACTCGAACAAAATCCATTCTTACGCCGTGCTTGGGCTGTTAACTAGTAAACGATGAATTTGTTCGGTGTTTGGTTGAAATTTAGTGCACACATAATCATTCTCCACGTGAACTACTAATAAAATATGTCAAAATAAACTTTATGTGTGGTCTCGAATTAGCAATTATTTAATTTATGTGTGGTTCTATATCGATTATATTAGGTTGGAGCTATTGCAAAAATTTATAACGGTGACACATATATCTTATATAGATATTTTTGGCAGTGTGGCATCGCACCCGAATTTGACTTTTTTCTAACATGTATGTAACTGACTTTTTGTCTTTCAAAAGTCTTCTACACTATGTTTTCTTAACCTTTATAAGGCAGTGGCAACTATATTTCCACCAACAAATTATATGTTTTTCTATTTATTAACAAGAGCTCTACTTATTATTTCACATGTAGTGGCTTTATTTGCTTCCTAGTAACACCTCAGATGAATTTGAGCCCTAAAAAAATTAAAATGTCAATTTGAGAACAGTTTTTTTACGAACAGATCGTATGTTTCGAGTGGAAGAAGAATTTTCAGTTATAATTCGTTAAAAAAAACAACAAAGATATATTTTTCCCGTTGGTATCAATTATTTTGAATCTCCTGTGTTAGATTATTACGTGATTAGCGTGAAAAAAAGCTTTGCCTTTCTGTATATATGGGTTTTGGATTTTTGACGAAATTGTGTTTTTTCCCAAATTTTTTTTTCACTTATGATGCATTTTCTGACTAGGACTCTTCACCAAAAAATGTAACGTACTTTGATTTGACTGGTTCTACGTAAAACCTAATTTTTAAAAATCTTTTTATATTTTTGTTGTTGCCTGTTTTCCCGCTTGCCGGGCAGTGACAACTATATTGCCACCAATGTTGTCCCGCTTCCCGGGCAGTGGCAACTATATTGCCACCAATGTTTTACCGCTTGGCGGGCAGTGGCAACTATATTGCCACCAATTTTTCAATATTTCTGAACTGTTTAATGTATAACAAACATACTTCTTCTTCTTCTTGGCATTACATCCCCACACTGGGACAAGGCCGCCTCGCAGCTTAGTGTTCATTAAGCACTTCCACAGTTTTTAACTGCGAGGTTTCTTAGCCAGGTTACCATTTTTGCATTCGTATATCATGAGGCTAGCACGATGATACTTTTATGCCCAGGGAAGTCGAGACTATTTCCAATCCGAAAATTGCCTAGACCGGCACCGGGAATCGAACCCAGCCACCCTCAGCATGGTCTTGCTTTGTAGCCGCGCGTCTTACCGCACGGCTAAGGAGGGCCCCTAACAAACATACATTTGAGTTTAATACCATGTCAACATTGTGTCCTATTATTGTTTTTGTTAATTTATTGTTTAGATTCGTCTGCCTTATAAAGGGTTAAACTATCAATAACATCAAGTAAAGTTTCATTTATCGGATTATTTTGAAGAAATATCGATTTTTTAAAAGGTAGATTTACCCTCAGTTAAATGTTCAATGCACAGTTTTTGGTGTTTTTTGGTTCCATTTTACATGTCGTTGAAGTTGCTCTACTTTTGGTAAAAAGTATTCGGAATACTATCAACCCAAAAGCAATGTTCTAATAAAGAAAAGAATGCCATGAAAAGAGATAACATTAATATCGTACATCGTAATATTCAGATTACGTGCTTCATGGCATGACAAAGATTATCTTGATTTCAATGTTGAGTCATCACATTTTCATTAATTATGACATCCAAATTGGAAACACCTCACAGTTGCGATGCTCTCCTGCATTATGATAAGCGAGCTTGCTTTCGTACGATTGATAATTTATAATGTTGCTTCTAATCTATCTATTTTTTGATTGTTGCGCATCGTAGACAAACATTGATGTATCCCTCGTCATCCTTTCGAAAAAACCGAAGACTGCGTATATAAAGATTCGTTCCCAATGTAGAACAGTTCTAAGGAATATACTTTTCTACACATGTTGAATAAAATCTACATTTTTACCATGCTGATTCAAAAATATTATATCAATTTCAGAGGAATTTTATTTTCTTATGATAAATAAGTTAAAATGGATAAAATACGAACATTTCATCAAAAAAAAGCCTGAAAATAGAAGTTTACTCTACAAATAAATCAAATTAGATTTCATCAAATATAAATTGGTTAGTAACAGCATAGGAGAGACCTTCTTTTGGATGCAATCCGTTATTTTTAAAAACAATGCAAAAAATTAATGATAGAAAAATAAATATCATTAAACTTTGGCTACAGATCTTGCTCTTTGTAGTCTTGGAAAAAAGTGTTATAATTTTCTGATCATATGGTATTTGTTTACACTTGAAAATGACAGAACGATGTTCCCGTTCCCAATTATAACAGCTTTGGCTCATCAAAAGGGGGTCAACTTTTGGATTGGATTTTGTTCGAAGATCCACTTATGTTATGTGATAAAAGTGACAAGCAGGGGATTTCTTCGCAGTTTATCATTTTAAAATGCAAGTTTGCATTGTTTTCTATCGTTCTGAGGGTATAAACCACAAAGAAATATGCCATTTGTCACTTTTATTTAAAAGAGGGGAAGTCGACGAAGAGAATCCTATCTTGCGACATTCGCCCTTATTCCAGATAGAGCTTGATATATTGAATAGAGCTAGTTTAAATTTTTTTTTCAATTTAATTTTTGGTGTCTTTTCTGTAAAGTGTCTCCCGAACAAATATGTATGGGAAAATGAAATTTGGCTAGACTTTTTTGGGAAAGATTCGAAAAGATCTGGTATTATGTATTAAAATCTATTTTTTTGGTCTACTTTCCGGTGGTTAGTGTGGTGAATTGGACATAGATGCGCCAAAGCGGGAAATTGACTGGTGCAATGTTAGAATGAGGACGCTGTCTTTGTGCTAGATCCTAGGGCTTGCGCTTGCGGAAGCCCTTGGATAACATAAATTATGTCGGATAACCATTTTAACCTCAAAATGAATTCAAAGTTTCAAAATTACTCTGTGGTGAAGTTTTGAACGCAATCTCAGGTTTTGTCCGGGATTTGTATGCGGGCCCGCCACTGTACGGTGTGTAGGTAATTAATTTGTTCTGCTTTGTGTGGCAGAATCATAGTTAGTTAAAATCATTGTGTAAAAAAATGGCACGGTCGCATCGCTTATCAGAGTGAATCCAGATCCAACGATGCCTACCGACTAACTGATAATCCTTCCTGTGATTTTTGTGGATACGCAGAGATAAACACGGTCTTATCGGTCGTTTTCTTACCCTGCCTACTAATATCCCTTCCTAACTGACAAGGACGTGCCCGAGGGATTTAAACTAGACCTGTGCGCCGATTGAAATTTTTCCGGCGGCGGCGTGATAGATCATTTTCAGCCAGCTGCGGCGGCGTGGCGCCGTCACGCCGTTGATGATCGGCGACGACGGCGCGGCAAAAGTTTCTCCAGGATTTCGTCCAAAAGTTCATTCAGGATTTCGTCCAAAGGTCCCTCAGGATTTTGTCCGGATGTTCTGCGAGGATGTCGTCAAGAAGTTCGTTCAGGATGTCGTTCAAAACTACCTCCAGGATTTCGTCTGGAAGTTCCTCCAGGATGTCGTCCGAAGGTTCCTCAGGGTTTCGCCCGGAAGTTCCTCCATGATTTCGTCCATCCTGGAGAAACGATTTTGTCCGAAGGTTTTTCAGGATTCCGTCTGAAAGTTCCTCTAAGATTTTGCTCCCGGATCTCGCCCGGAATTTCCTCTTGGATTTCGTCCGAAGGTTCCTAAGGATTTCGTCCGGAAGTTCATCCAGGAATTCCTCCAAGACTCTGTCAGGAAATTCTTCCAGGATATCGTCAGAAAGTTTCTCCAGGATTTCGTCTGGAACTTTCGCAGGATTTCGTCCGGAAGTTCATCCAGGAATTCCTCCAGGACTCCATCGGGAAGTTCTTCCAGGATTTCGTTCGAAAGTTTCGTTTCTCCAGTATTTTGCCCGAAGGTTCCTCAGGATTTCGTCTGGAATTTCCTCCAGGATTTCATCCGATGGTTTCTCAGGATTTCGTCCGGAAGTTTCTCGAGGATTTCGTCCAGAAGAACCTCGAGGATTTCGTCCAGGATGTCGTCCAGAATTACCTCCAGGATTTCGTCCGAAAGTTCCTCCAGGATGTTATCCGTAAGTTCCTCAGGGTTTTGCCCGGAATTTCCTCCAGGATTTCGTACGGAAGTCGGATTTTGTCCGAAGGTTCCTAAGGATTTCGTCTGGAGGTTCCTCCAAGATTTTGAACAGAAGTTCCTCCAGGATTTCGTCTGGAAGTTCCTCCCGGATTTCGCCCGGAATTTCATCCTGGATTTCGTCCGTAGGTTCCTCAGGATTTCGTCCGGAAGTTCACCCAGGAATTCCTCCAGGGTTCCGTCGAGAAGTTCTTACAGGATTTCGTCCAAAAGTTTCTCCAAGATTTTGCCGGAAGTTCCTCCAGGATTTCGTCTGTAAGTTCCTCTCGGATTTCGACCGGAATTTCCTCCTGGATTTCATCCGAAGGTTCCTCAGGATTCCGTTCGGAACTTCCTCGAGGATTTTGTCAAGAAGTTCGTCCAGGATGTCGTCCAGGATATCGTCCAGAACTACCTCCAGGATTTCGTCTGGAAGTTCCTCCAGGATGTCGTCCGAAGGTTCCTCAGGGCTTCGCCAGGAAGTTCCACCAGTATTTCGTCCGGAAGTTTCTCCATGATTTTGTCCGAAGGTTCCTCAGGATTTCGGCTGGAGGTTCCTACAAGATTTTGACCGAAAGTTTCTCTAGGATTTCGTCTGGAAGTTACTAACGGATTTCGCCCAAAATTTCCTCCTGGATTTCGTCCGGAAGTTCCTGCAGGATTTTATCCGAAGGTACCTCAGGATTTCTTCCGGAAATTCATACAGGAATTCCTTCAGGATTCCGTCCGAAAGTTCTTCCAGAATATCGTCCGAAAGTTACCCAGGATTTCGTTCGCAAGTTTCTCCAGGATTATGTCCGAAGGTTCTTTAGGATTTCGTCTGAAAGATCATTCAAGATTTCCAAGGAATTCCTCCAGGATTTCGTCAGGAAGATTCTCCAGAATATCCTATGAAATTTCCTCCCAGATTTCGCCCGGAATTTCTTCCTGGATTTCGTCTGAAGGTCTCAGGATTTCATCCGGAAGTTCCACGAGGATTTCGTCAGAAGTTTGTCAAGAAGTTCCTCGAGGATTTCGTCAAGAAGTTCGTCAAGAGTTCCTCGAGGATTTCGTCAAGAAGTTCCTCGAGAATTTCGTCAAGAAGTTCGTGCAGAATGTCGTCTAGAACTACCTCCAGGATTTCGTCCGGAAGTTCCTACCGGAATTCGCCCGGAATTTTCTCCTGGATTTCGTCCGGAAGTACCTCTAGGATTTCGTCCGAATGTTTCTCAGGATTTCATCTGGAAGTTCATCCAGGGATTTCTCCCGGAATTTCATTCTGGATTTCGTCCAAAAGTTCATCCAGGATTTCTAACAGAAGTTTCTTCAGGATTTCATCCGGAAGTTTCTCCAGTATTTTGTCCGAAGGTTCCTCAGGATTTCGTCTGGAAGTTCCTCCAGGATTTTGCCCGGAAGTTCCTCCAGGATTTCATCTGGAAGATCCTCCCGGATTTCGCCCGAAATTTTCTCCTGAATTTCGTCCGGAAGCTCCTCCAGGAATATGTCCGAAGATTCCTGAAGATTACGTCCGGAAGTTCATCCAGGAATTCCTCCAGGATTTCGTCAGGAAGATTCTCCAGAATATCCTATGAAATTTTCTTCCAAATTTCGCCCGGAACTTCCTCCTGGATTTTGGCTGAAGATTCCTCAGGATTTCGTCCGGAAGTTCCTCGAGGATTTCGTCAAGAAGTTCGTCCAGAAGTTCCTCGAGGATTTCGTCAAGAAGTTCGTCCAGAAATTCCTCGAGGATTTCGTCAAGAAGATCGTCCAGGATGTCGTTCAGAACTACCTCCAGTGGTTTGGAAGTTCCTCCAGGATATCGTCCGAAGGTTCCTCAGGGTTTCGCCCGGAAGTTCCTCCAGGATTTCGTCCGAAGGTTCTTCAGGATTCCGTCTGGAAGTACCTCCAAGATTTGTCAGGAAGTTCCTCCAGGATTTCATCTGGAAGTTGCTCCCGGATTTCGCTCGGAATTTCATCTAGGATTTCGTCCGAAGGTTTCTCAGGATTTCGTCCGGAAGTTCATCCAGGAATTCCTCCAGAACTCCATCGGGAAGTTCTTCCAGGATTTCGTTCGAAAATTTAAGCGCCAATCAATCTAATGCGTGATGCAAAACTTCACGTTACAAAAGTTTGCCCGGTTCAAGCTCTGTGGCAAGCCGTGGGAACGCACAGAAAAATCATGGGAGCCAATCATAACTCAGCGACGCGACTAAAATTCATTACGACTTTATTGAATCAAAAAAAAAACAATCAAATACGTTAACACAATCTATTGCTCACTAGCAAGTCCATTACAATTTAATTTCTAAACGGCCGTAAATTGTGAGCTAATTCTGCTTATCACTAACTTCAACACACGCGCAGTTACAAAATGTCAGTAGTGTGCACACATTTTCTTCACTTATCTTCTTTCTCAGCCAAGCCAAGTCCCACGTCGCTGGTTGGGAACCGCTGAAGAATTTCACGTGAACTCCGACTAAAACCGACCACCGTTGTTGGTGCTGTGGCAGATAGATGAGCTTTACTGATTAACTCTTGTTTAGTTGGACTAAATAACTCTTGTTTGGTTGGACTATTTGCGTTGCAGAGCCTATCAACTACAGGAGGGGATATTAAACTCTTTAGAAAATTATTTTATTTGCATTGAAAAAATGCAGCCTCGCATTGTGTATTGCGAGGCGATTTACCAGACGAAGCAGCTGCAGCCGCAAAAGCCCTTATATTCTGCAACCGAGCCCGCGCACCTTTAATCAAAGGCCGGGATAGTGCCAAGCGACCGGATGGATGGGCTGGGCAGTCAACTTGGTATTCGACCTCGTCGCAGTCGCGACCTCGCAGTCGTCGGTCTGGCAATGATGTCTGTCTCGGTGGGGCTTTGCTCCGTTGCTCGCCGGTTGGCTTTGGGATGGGATAGGGAGCTTGCACTGCTTAGAGGTCCTAACCGTCCCTACTTTTATACTTGCGCGGGGATAGCAGATCGTTTGTACCTAGCGCAAAGGACTCTGATTGGTGTGGTATGATTAACATTGAGTTATTTCTGATCGGTTTGGGAAAATAACCAATCGGATTGTCTGAGCCGTGATTGGATCATTACAAAGTTCACCCAGAAATTCCTACAGGACTCCGCCGGGAAGTTGTTCCAAAATTTCGTCCGAAAATTTTTCAAGGATTTCATCCGGAAGTTTCTCCAGGATTTTGTTCAAAGGTTCCTCAGGATTTCGTCAGGAAGTTCCTCCAAGATTTTGTCCGGAAGTTCCTCCAGGATTTCGTCTGTAAGTTTCTCCCGGATTTCACTCGGAATTTCCTCCTGGATTTCGTCCGAAAGTTCATCCAGGAATTCCTCCAAGACTCCGTCGGGAAGTTCTCCCAGGATTTCGTCCGAAAGTTTCTCCAGGATTTCCTCCAAAAATTTCTCCAGGATTTTGTCCGAAGGTTCTTAAGGATATCGTCTGGAAGTTCTTCCAAGATTTTGCCCGGAAGTTCCTCCAGGATTTCGTCTGGAAGTTCCTCCCGAATCCAACCCGAAGGTTCCTCAGGATTTCGTCCGGAAGTTCCTCCAGGACTTCGTCCGAAGGTACCACAGGATTTCGTCCGGAAGTTCATCCAGGATTTTGTCTGAATGTTCCTCCTGGATTTCGCCTTGTATTTCCTCCTATATTTCGTCCGAAGGTTCCTCAGGGTTTCGCCCGGAAGTTCCTCCAGGATTTCGTCAGGAAGTTTCTCCAGGATGGATTTTGTCCGAAGGTTCCTCAGGATTCCGTTTGGAAGTTCTTCCAAGATATTGTCCGAAGTTCCTCCAGAATTTCGTCCTAAGGTTCCTCCAGAATTTCGTCCTAAGGTTCCTCAGGATTTCGTCCGGAAGTTCATCCAGGAATTCCACTAAGATTCCGTCCGAAAGGATTTCGTCCGGATATTCCTCCAAGATGTCGTCCAGAAGTTCCTCCAGGATTTCGTCCGGAACTTCCTGCAGGGTTTCGTCTGAAAGTTTCTTCAGAATTTCTTCCAAAAATTCCTCCAGAAGTTCCTTTAAGAATTTCTCTTCAAGTACTTCTAAGAATTTTCCCTGAAATCCCACAAAATTTCTATCAAAATGTCTCCAGGAAGTTTCTTTAAGAATTGTCTCGGTAGTTTCTCGAGGAATTCCTTCGTAAGTTTTTCAGAGAGTTCGTCTGGAAGCCCCTCAGGTAATTCCTTCGTAAATTCCTGCAGGAATTGTACCGGAAGTTCCTGGAATAATTCTTCCAAAATCCTTTAAAAATTCATTTGGGGGTCAGATTTGCCATAGAAGCTATTACGAAATTTCACCATGAATTCCTTCAGAAACTTACCTACGTTTATTTAGCGGATATTCCTCTAGAATGTCCACCAGATTTTCCTCAAGAAATTTCTCCTGCAATTCTCCCTGGAAGTCCCCCATGAATTCGTTCACGAACTCTTCATAAGTTACTACGAGAACTCTCCAGAAATTTCAATTGAACTCCTTTTGAATCTCACATAGAAATTCTAATGCAACTCCCTCCCACTCCCGGGAATTCTTCCGGAAATATCTCTGGGAGTTTTTCTATGTATACTTATGGAAATTCAATTGCAATTTCCTCCAGAAAATAATCCAGAAATTCCTCCAGGTATTTTCCAAAACGTTCCTCCAAGAAGCCCCAGGAGAATAGTTTTGGAATTCTTCAGTAATACCTTCAGAAATTCCTCTGGAATGCACACGAAAATTCCTCTGGAAATTATATATTTGAAGTTCTCCCGGCAACCCTTACTGAAAATCCCCCAAAAATTCCTTAAGGAATACTCCTAAAAACCCTCCTCCCAATTTAGGCACACATTTACATCCCCACTGCAGGTACTATCCCAAGGAACTTAAACTGTGCTAGACTAGAGCTGCAAGTCTTCGTATATACAAGTACAAGGTATGGCAAAAAAACTGGTATAGGTAAATTTCGGAAACGTTCTATAAGCATTACAAAAGCAGTTTCCGTAGGAAACGATGGTTGTATTTTCGTTTAAGATATAAAAAATATTGGAGAAACGTTCACAGAAGTTTCCAGACAAATTTCAGCAATGAGCTAATGAAGAAAGAGTTTCTGAAGAAACTTAAGCAAGAATTTTGGTACTAATTTCTGAAAAAAACCTTAAAATTATCAGATCCCGATAAAATGATGTTTTGTAGGAATTCAGGCAGGACTTCAAAAAATCTCAACATGAATCCCAGGAAACTGTCATCAAAACTCAGGGAAATTTCTGCAAGAATTAATAAAAGAATTCTCGCAAGTAAATCCTTAATCACTCTCTAAGTGGTTTCCGGTGGGATTCCCGGAGGAACCATTGCAAGAACCTCATCTTCAATCAACTGCAACAATAAAAAGTCAATTGCATGACATTGGTGCAAGTCAAATCACGGAAAATTGAGCTCGTACTATTGAGCTTGGATTCAAATGCCTTCACTACACATATCTTCAAGAAACATTTATTCATCATCGCAACTAAAATAGCAACTTAAAATATTTTACATCAAGCCATTCAAGGAACCGTAGAAGTTCACAAAGTCGCACCGAGCTGTCCTACTCATCTATGGTGCGAGGCACGATCATTCAATGCAATGGTCCCCAGGATACATGATAATCGAATATTTTTCCTTTCACAACAATCTCCGGTCACTCATAATTCCAAACCTCCCGTCTACACTTCGGACTGGATCCGTCCGTAACTTGCTACTTACCCCGGGCGTCTGCGCTTGCGGTCCATACGGGTACCGGGTCCACTCCAGCGTAGCTTCCTTTGTGGTATCCAGAAGGACAACTGCAAATGAAACAGGGGGAGAAAAAACGAACACATCATCAGCATCATTAGGATGGAGTGAAACTAGGACACATGGCCCCAGTGCTGCACTGTGGAATAGATGAACAGTTGGGCCTCGTTTAACACGATGAATATTATGAATTTAATTTCTTTAAAAGTATTTACGAATGTCTGTACAAAAAAATGATTTCCAGTTGTAAGTAACTTGCTACTAAGACATGTTCGAAGCAGTTGGTTCATTATTTGAAATCACTTCAACATCCCCACCGACGTTTCAAACAATAGAAACCCGCGTTATGGGACACGCGACTGTACGAACGCACTATCCCCGATGAAATGTGCAAACCAAATGCAACTACTGATTAAACCAAAACTAATTAGAAACTTCTGTCCTCTGCACTCGGTCGCTGTCGCTGATGTCTCCCGCCGTGTGCGTATCATCTCGATTACGTTACGAACCGGAGCGGTTGCTGCTGGTGCTGCTGCTGCTGGTTCGGTTGCATCATCCCGCAGCGTGCACGGGAATGCTCGGAAGCCATCCACGAAACTTTCCGTCGTTGCAAGAATGTATAAGAGCGCGTCGTTGTGGTTGCTGATAATGAATTCAAATGCTTTCGCAGAAAGCTCCACACCAACAGATTAGCACAGCGAGATAGCCAACAAGCGATAGCGAATTACTTTCTAATTTTGATGCAACTAACGACGTTGAAACTCTCGGATGGAAGTGCATTGAGGATTGAAGCGGCACTCAAGGGTCGACCCCATTTCCTCACATTATTGTACGCCATGAAGAGCGCTTGCTTAGACAATTGAAAACATATTTCGAAAACCGTGAACCGTGTCTTCCCGATCGAACGAAATCCGATGACTTTCTTTTCCGGCCTGGCGATGAAGAAGGAGGCACACGCTTCATTGACGACACTCCATTAAAATCTCGTTCTGCCCGAAAATTCCAGTCAACCGAAAGAAAATCGTTCCTCCCAACAACATCAACAACAACGCCGGCCTACCCAAAAGAGGAGGAACGAGTGCATCATGCATGTTTTACGATTCCGATTCAATTTACATACTGATTCTCATATCGGTGCCAAAAAGCACTCCCCCGCCCACCATTACCCCATTGTGTCAAAATCCACCCGACTCCCCTCCTTTCATGGAGGCAATCCTGTTAAGTATCAGAACCGAAAAAGGTGCATGTGAATTGCGGGGAGAGTAGATGCCATCAGCAGCAGCAGCACGGAAATTGATTACTGCTTGCCCGGGCTCGGATGGAGCAGGGCGGAGGTGGAACCGTTGCTTGCATCATAAAATTATTAATTGCTCTTGCTCAGTGACGGGAAATGTCATATCGATGTCATGGGACTAACTTGCTAATAACTATTCTCACAAGTCATTTTCAATTATGTTTTTCTTTTAAACATGTAGCCCTCAAAGGACCCGAAAACTTTTTCTTACAGCTAATTTCTCTAAACATGATATTGGTGGCGTGAGAGCCGAATTAGTGTCAAATGAAATTAATGTCATGACATTCCGTGACATTTTTTTAATCTCGCCCTCATGGCTCACACTTTGTGTTTAGAACAATGATCTGTTTGACAAACTTCTAGGACCCTTTGAGTACTACATGTTAATCAAAAAATTCGAATTGTAAATGACTTTTGGAAAAAGTTATTAGAAAATTAGTAATAGCAATGCCATGACATTTTTTTGACATTTCCCATCACTGCTCTTGCTTTATATCACCACTATTATAGGCATCAGCATGATGCTTACTTCGAACACAGAAACGGGGCTCGGTCGCTCGCTCGGTACAATAATAATGAACTTCGAACCCCCTCTTCCCTTTCCGGGAGGGGTGCTGGTGATGGTGGCGACGACTTCGAAGACGACGACGATGTGGGATGATGTTCATTTTTTTTTTCTCCTGTTTAATTTTGGAGATCGTTTATTGATTACGCTGGTGCCATTTGGTGCAAAGGTACTTACGTCTCCGGGTGAAGAGACTGCCGAAAAAGTGCTTGGCTGAGCTCGTTGACTACCCATTGTTTGGATGTTTGGCATGACGGTGGAGCATCCGGTGTGTTCCGACCTGGGAGATGGATCAAGCAAGGGAGGTCTCCCACTTGGCGCTTCAAATAGGGGGAGTCAAGGAAATGAGGCGTACGATTTTTGGGTGTTGTTGGGTACAACAATGGGTGGATGTTAGGAATTAAGGTCGGTTGTAAAAAAATATATCTACATGGATTTTGGGTCATGCATGAAATGAAAATATTGAAAATACACTAAAATACAAAAAATTATATAAGCGTGAATTGTTAAGAACTGTCATGAGTTTGTATGACCCACTTGGATTGCTTACCACATACGTGATCGAAGCAAAACTAATTAGATAGCCAAGGTCTTTGGAGAATAAATTGTGGGTAGGATGAATATAGATGATGCATTATTCAAGCAACTGGAAGCAACGAGAACTGAACGACATCAGACTCCCGAGACCATATTTCACAAGGCATTTTCTGAAGAGATAACAGCGTTGCAAAACACAAAAACTTCGGGAGCCGCGCTGGGATTCTGAGATTCCGATCGAGAATCAGTTCGGGAACTGAATGAGATTCCAATCGGAAATTCGATGGAATTCGGAATTAGGAATCTGGTGGAATTCGGATCGAGAATGAGAAGATTCAGCTTAGAAAACCAAAGGAATTCCACAAATAAATCCGAAAAGTTTCTACTCGGAAAACCGAAATGTTTCTAGTCGGAAACTGAAATGTTTCTACTCGGGAAACCAAAATGTTTCTACTTGGAAAACCGAAATGTTTCTACTCGCAAAACCGCAACGTTTATTCTCGGAAAACCGAAATGTTTCTACTCGGCAAACCGAAATGTTTCTACTCGGAAAACCGAAATGTTTCTACTCGGAAAACCAAAATGTTTCGTCCCGGAAAACCGAAATATTTCTACTCGGAAAACCAAAATGTTTCTACTCGGAAAACCGAAATGTTTCTACTCGGAAAACCGAAATGTTTCCACTCGGAAAACCAGAATGTTTCTACTCAAAAAACCGAAAGGGCCGAAAATCTCTTTAATAAAGATAAATAATAATAATAATGTTCCTAATTTGACAATCCGAAGCGATTCCGTTCGGAAATCCGAAGCGATTCCGTTCGGAAATCCGAAGCGATTCCGTTCGGAAATCCGAAGCGATTCCGTTCGGAAATCCGAAGCGATTCCGTTCGGAAATCCGAAATGTTTCTACTCGGAAAACCGAAATGTTTCTACCCGGGAAACCGAAATGTTCTACTCGGAAAACCGAAATATTTCTAAACGGAAAACTAAAATGTTTCTACTCGGAAAACCAAAATGTTCCTACTCACTCGGAAAACCAAAATGTTTCTACCCGGGAAACCGAAATGTTTCTACTCGGAAAACCGAAATGTTTCTACTCGGAAAACCAAAATGTTTCTACTCGGAAAACCAAAATGTTTCGTCCCGGAAAACCGAAATATTTCTACTCGGAAAACCAAAATGTTTCTACTCGGAAAACCGAAATGTTTCTACTCGGAAAACCGAAATGTTTCTACTCGGAAAACCGAAAGGGCCGAAAATCTCTTTAATAAAGATAAATAATAATAATAATGTTCCTATTTTGGCAATCCGAAGCGATTCCGTTCGGAAATCCGAAGCGATTCCGTTCGGAAATCCGAAGCGATTCCGTTCGGAAAACCGAAATGTTTCTACTCGGCAAACCGAAATGTTTCTACTCGGAAAACCGAAATGTTTCTACCCGGGAAACCGAAATGTTCTACTCGGAAAACCGAAATATTTCTAAACGGAAAACTAAAATGTTTCTACTCGGAAAACCGAAATGTTTCTACTCGGAAAACCAAAATGTTTCTACTCGGAAAACCGAAATGTTTCTACTCGGAAAACCGGAAAAGGGAATCCGCTCGGAAATCCGAAGGGATTCCGCTCGGAAATCCGAAGGGATTCCGCTCGGAAATCCGAAGGGATTCCGCTCGGAAATCCGAAGGGATTCCGCTCGGAAATCCGAAGGGATTCCGCTCGGAAATCCGAAGGGATTCCGCTCGGAAATCCGAAGGGATTTCGTTCGAAAATCCGAACGGATTCCGTTCGGAAATCCGAAGCGATTCCGCTCGGAAATCCGAAGCGATTCCGCTCGGAAATCCGAAGCGATTCCGCTCGGAAATCCGAAGCGATTCCGCTCGGAAATCCGAAGCGATTCCGCTCGGAAATCCGAAGCGATTCCGCTCGGAAATCCGAAGGGATTCCGCTCGGAAATCCGAAGGGATTCCGCTCGGAAATCCGAAGGGATTCCGCTCGGAAATCCGAAGCGATTCCGCTCGGAAATCCGAAGCGATTCCGCTCGGAAATCCGAAGCGATTCCGCTCGGAAATCCGAAGGGATTCCGCTCGGAAATCCGAAGGGATTCCGCTCGGAAATTCGAAGGGATTCCGCTCGGAAATTCGAAGGGATTCCGCTCGGAAATCGAAGGATTCCGCTCGGAAATCGAAGGATTCCGCTCGAAATCGAAGGATTCCGCTCGGAAATCGAAGGATTCCGCTCGAAATCGAAGGATTCCGCTCGGAAATCGAAGGATTCCGCTCGAAATCGAAGGATTCCGCTCGGAAATCGAAGGATTCCGCTCGGAAATCGAAGGATTCCGCTCGGAAATCGAAGGATTCCGCTCAAATCGAAGGATTCCGCTCGGAAATCGAAGGATTCCGCTCGGAAATCGAAGGATTCCGCTCGGAAATCGAAGGATTCCGCTCGGAAATCGAAGGATTCCGCTCGAAATCGAAGGATTCCGCTCGGAAATCGAAGGATTCCGCTCGGAAATCCGAAGGATTCCGCTCGGAAATCGAAGGATTCCGCTCGGAAATCGAAGGATTCCGCTCGGAAATCGAAGGATTCCGCTCGGAAATCGAAGGATTCCGCTCGGAAATCGAAGGATTCCGCTCGGAAATCGAAGGATTCCGCTCGGAAATCCGAAGGATTCCGCTCGGAAATCGAAGGATTCGCTCGGAAATCCGAAGGATTCCGCTCGAAATCCGAAGGATTCCGCTCGGAAATCGAAGGATTCCGCTCGAAATCGAAGGATTCCGCTCGGAAATCGAAGGGATTCCGCTCGGAAAATCGAAGGATTCCGCTCGGAAATCGAAGAGTTCGCTCGAAATCCGAAGGATTCCGCTCGGAAATCGAAGAGTTCCGCTCGGAAATCGAAGGATTCCGCTCGAAATCGAAGGATTCCGCTCGGAAATCGAAGGATTCCGCTCGGAAATCGAAGGATTCCGCTCGAAATCCGAAGGAGTTCGCTCGAAATCGAAGGATTCCGCTCGGAAATCCAAAGGGATTCCGCTCGGAAATCCAAAGGGATTCCGCTCGGAAATCCAAAGGGATTCCGCTCGGAAATCCGAAGGGATTCCGCTCGGAAACCCAAAGGGCCTCCGCCCGGAAACCCAAACGGATTTCGCTCGGAAATCCAAAGGGATTCCGCTCGGAAATCCAAAGGGATTCCGCTCGGAAATCGAAGGATTCCGCTCGGAAATCGAAGGATTCCGCTCGAAATCGAAGGATTCCGCTCGGAAATCGAAGGATTCCGCTCGGAAATCGAAGGATTCCGCTCGGAAATCGAAGGATTCCGCTCGAAATCGAAGGGATTCCGCTCGGAAATCGAAGGATTCCGCTCAAATCGAAGGATTCCGCTCGGAAATCCAAAGGGATTCCGCTCGGAAATCCGAAGGGATTCCGCTCGGAAATCCAAAGGGATTCCGCTCGGAAATCCAAAGGGATTTCGCTCGGAAATCCAAAGGGATTCCGCTCGGAAATCCAAAGGGATTCCGCTCGGAAATCCGAAGGGATCCCGCTCGGAAATCCGAAGGGATTCCGCTCGGAAATCCAAAGGGATTCCGCTCGGAAATCCAAAGGGATTCCGCTCGGAAATCGAAGGATTCCGCTCGGAAATCGAAGGATTCCGCTCGGAAATCGAAGGATTCCGCTCGAAATCGAAGGATTCCGCTCGGAAATCGAAGGATTCCGCTCGGAAATCGAAGAGTTCCGCTCGGAAATCCGAAGGATTCCGCTCGAAATCGAAGGATTCCGCTCGGAAATCGAAGGGATTCCGCTCGAAATCGAAGGATTCCGCTCGGAAATCGAAGGATTCCGCTCGGAAATCGAAGAGTTCCGCTCGGAAATCGAAGGATTCCGCTCGGAAATCGAAGGATTCCGCTCGGAAATCGAAGGATTCCGCTCGAAATCGAAGGATTCCGCTCGGAAATCGAAGGATTCCGCTCGAAATCGAAGGATTCCGCTCGGAAATCGAAGGATTCCGCTCGGAAATCCGAAGGATTCCGCTCGGAAATCGAAGGATTCCGCTCGGAAATCCGAAGGATTCCGCTCGGAAATCGAAGGATTCCGCTCGAAATCCGAAGGATTCCGCTCGGAAATCGAAGGATTCCGCTCGAAATCGAAGGATTCCGCTCGGAAATCGAAGGATTCCGCTCGGAAATCGAAGGATTCCGCTCGGAAATCGAAGGATTCCGCTCGGAAATCGAAGGATTCCGCTCGGAAATCGAAGGATTCCGCTCGAAATCGAAGAGTTCCGCTCGGAAATCGAAGGATTCCGCTCGAAATCCGAAGGATTCCGCTCGGAAATCGAAGGATTCCGCTCGAAATCCGAAGGATTCCGCTCGGAAATCGAAGGATTCCGCTCGAAATCGAAGGATTCCGCTCGAAATCGAAGGATTCCGCTCGAAATCAAAGGATTCCGCTCGGAAATCAAAGGATTCCGCTCGAAATCAAAGGATTCCGCTCAAAATCCAAAGGATTCCGCTCCGGAAATCAAAGGATTCCGCTCGAAATCAAAGGATTCCGCTCGAAATCGAAGGATTCCGCTCGGAAATCGAAGGATTCCGCTCGTAAATCGAAGGATTCCGCTCGGAAATCCGAAGGATTCCGCTCGAAATCGAAGGATTCCGCTCGGAAATCCGAAGGATTCCGCTCGAAATCGAAGGATTCCGCTCGGAAATCCGAAGGATTCCGCTCGGAAATCGAAGGATTCCGCTCGGAAATCGAAGGATTCCGCTCGGAAATCGAAGGGATTCCGCTCGAAATCGAAGGATTCTGCTCGGAAATCGAAGGATTCTGCTCGAAATCGAAGGATTCCGCTCGGGAATCCGAAGGGATTCCGCTCGGGAATCCGAAGGGATTCCGCTCGGGAATCCGAAGGGATTCCGCTCGGGAATCCGAAGGGATTCCGCTCGGGAATCCGAAGGGATTCCGCTCGGGAATCCGAAGGGATTCCGCTCGGGAATCCGAAGGGATTCCGCTCGGAAATCCGAAGGGATTCCGCTCGGAAATCCGAAGGGATTCCGCTCGGAAATCCGCAAGGGATTCCGCTCGGAAATCCGAAGGAATTCCGCTCGGAAATCCGAAGGGATTCCGCTCGGAAATCCGAATGGATTCCGCTCGGAAATCCAAAGAGATTCCACTCGAAAATCCGAAGAGATTCCGCTCGGAAATTCAAAGGGATTCTGCTCGAAAATCCGCAAGGAATTCCGTTCGGAAATCCGCAAGGAATTCCGTTCGGAAATCCGCAAGGAATTCCGTTCGGAAATCCGCAAGGAATTCCGTTCGGAAATCCGCAAGGAATTCCGTTCGGAAATCCGCAAGGAATTCCGTTCGGAAATCCGCAAGGGATTCCATTCGGAAATCCGAAGGGATTCCATTCGGAAATCCGAAGGGATTCCATTCGGAAATCCGAAGGGATTCCATTCGGAAATCCGAAGGGATTCCATTCGGAAATCCGAAGGGATTCCATTCGGAAATCCGCAAGGGATTCCATTCGGAAATCCGAAGGGATTCCATTCGGAAATCCGAAGGGATTCCATTCGGAAATCCGAAGGGATTCCATTTGGAAATCCGAAGGATTCCACTCGAAATCCGCAAGGATTCCATTCGAAATCCGCAAGGATTCCATTCGAAATCCGCAAGGATTCCATTCGAAATCCGCAAAGGGATTCCATTCGAAATCCGCAAGGATTTCATTCGAAATCCGCAAGGGATTCCATTCGAAATCCGCAAGGATTCCATTCGAAATCCGCAAGGATTCCATTCGGAAATCCGCAAGGATTCCATTCAAAATCCGCAAGGATTCCATTCGAAATCCGCAAAGATTCCATTCGAAATCCGCAAGGGATTCCATTCGGAAATCGAAGGATTCCATTCGGAAATCGAAGGATTCCACTTGGAAATCCGAAGGGATTCCACTCGGAAATCCGAAGGGATTCCACTCGGAAATCCGAAGGGATTCCACTCGGAAATCCGAAGGGATTCCACTCGGAAATCCGAAGGGATTCCACTCGGAAATCCGAAGGGATTCCACTCGGAAATCCGAAGGGATTCCACTCGGAAATCCGAAGGGATTCCACTCGGAAATCCGAAAGGATTCCACTTGGAAATCCGAAAGGATTCCACTTGCAAATCCGAAGGTAATCCACTTGCAAATCCGAAGGAATTCCACTTGGAAATCCGAAGGAATTCCACTTGGAAATCCGAAGGATTCCATTCGAAATCCGCAAGGATTCCATTCGGAAATCCGCAAGGATTCCATTCGAAATCCGCAAGGATTCCATTCGAAATCCGCAAGGATTCCATTCGAAATCCGCAAGGGATTCCATTCGGAAATCCGCAAGGATTCCATTCGAAATCCGCAAGGATTCCATTCGGAAATCCGCAAGGATTCCATTCGAAATCCGCAAGGGATTCCATTCGGAAATCCGCAAGGGATTCCATTCGGAAATCCGCAAGGGATTCCATTCGGAAATCCGCAAGGGATTCCATTCGGAAATCCGCAAGGGATTCCATTCGGAAATCCGCAAGGGATTCCATTCGGAAATCCGCAAGGGATTCCATTCGGAAATCCGCAAGGGATTCCATTCGGAAATCCGCAAGGGATTCCATTCGGAAATCCGCAAGGGATTCCATTCGGAAATCCGCAAGGGATTCCATTCGGAAATCCGAAGGGATTCCATTCTGAAATCCGAAGGGATTACGCTCAAAAACCCGACGAGAATCCGACGGTTGGAAATCCCAAGTGAATCTGCTCGGAAATCCGAAGGGATTCCGCTCGGAAATCCGCAAGGGATTCCGCTCGGAAATCCGAAGATATTCCGCTCGGAAATCCGAAGATATTCCGCTCGGAAATCCAAAGGGATTCCGCTTGAAAATCCGAACGGATTTTCCTTAAAAATTAAAAGGCCATCTAAGAGGCCACAAAGTACGTCACGCTCCTAGGGAGGGGGAGTTCCGAGAAGCGTGACAGCTCATACAAAATTTATTGAGTTTTAATACAATAGGTGAGACGAAGGGGGGAGGGGGGTTGAAAATCGCCAATTTTTGCGTGATGTACTTTATGGATCTTCCCTAACCGGAGTACATGGAAAATGAAACACTGGAACACGACAGGATATATCCACCAGAAATATCTAGCTGAGGTCTGACTGCTTCAAGGACATGGAACAACGGGAAAGGTTCCGCTGCAAACAGACTCTTTGTTGGAGCGGCATAGGTCAACCGTCGGGGATTATGAAGATGAGAGAAGAATACAAGGGCAAGGGGTATCGAGAGAGCTACCACCGTCGGGGAACTTTCTGTCGGATTAGCCGCAGGGGACTAGGCCGAGTAAATCGTGACTTGTTAAAGTATCGGTTTCATTCAAAAGGATTAAGAATCTTAAAAATGAACGAAACTAATGTGCTTCGAATTTTCCTCACTGCAAACAGAAAAACAGTCAAATTTAAAAAATATTAATACCAAGCAATAAAAGTAAGACATATTTACATAAATAATGAGCCTTTTGGCAGTAAGAGTCCTCTATCAAAAAAGTCATAATTCTGAAGACTTATCTGGCAAAGAAAAAAAAACATCTTAAGCATAAAAATGACTCACAGGTGAAGCACTTTCCCCTTTGGTCGAGACTTATGTCATCCAACTCTCCTAAGGATCCATCATCAAATGGACCCAGTGTTGCAATTCGCAATCAAGCTTAGAGCCCGACATTCATCACACTCGGCTGCCCAATCCCCACACAAAGGGAGGGTGCCTTCTTCACCACCCCGGCCGAAGGAAAGGTTCTTTTGTGTTCTCGCTTATCTTTTCAATGTTCTGAAATGGACACACTTACAACTAAGGAGAAGGACACAGACCCATCATCGTCGCACATTGACACCACTCGAAAAGTCTTTCGGGTCCGTCGCCGTCGTCTGTCGGTCGGTTCGGTGATTTGTCGTCCAGTGTGAGGATGATACTCCACAAATCCACCGCAGTCGTTCCTGCGGGCGATCTGAACAAGAAACCGTAATTGCGGATTGCAATTAGTGGTCTGCTGAACGCTCGCAAATGCCCTCATCAACCACAAAGTAGTCAACGACGTCGTCGTCAGTCATCTACGAAATACGCTACCTCCCCCACCTTACGGAATGTTTCTTGTGCACTGGCAGGAAGGGGTTGGATGATCCACTTTTTAAAAACATAAGCCTTTCATTAGGCATAAGAGGGCTTTTTTTTCGGCCGGTGGTAAATCAAAAGAATTCCCGCATTTTGTTAAGATATTTCGCATCCCCATATTTCGTCAACCGGCTTCAAGTGTGGCTTCTTCCCAGCCCCCACTTTTGACGTCGGCAAGTAGCCCTTGGCTTTGTTGTTGATTCGTCCACCACAGTCGGGTTCAGTGACCTGCCTGCCCGTCATCGTAGTGGTTTCGACGACTTTTCGGGATCGGGGTTCGTTTTTCCCCATGAATTATGGCGACTTAAATTTCAATTACCCTTGAAAACGGTTGCTCCGAGTGGAAAAGAGCTGTGGAATACGAAAAAAAGCGAAAAAGCACACCCAGAAAAGTTCATTTGCTCCCCTTGCTCGTGGGATTCCTTCGTACCGACCCGTCATTCACTCTCTCTCTGTGGCCTGGCTCTCTCACGATATGTATATGAAGTGCATACATTGAAGTGAAGTGAATGACTCGAAAAAAAAACGTTTGCAAATAATTTTTAACAACCACTTGTTCTTCTAGGGATAACTCTCGCCGTAACCGCCCTCCCCCGTTTACGGGAACACATTTACACCGCCGTTCTGCAGCAATTCATACGCCGCCACTTAAAATGGCCCAGATTCGGGTCGCACATTGAGCCTTCCACCTATCCAGGTTCGTTCGGTGGCAACGATGAGCGGTTGGAGCTCTGGACCCACGTTGCCCCAACTCCACAGAGGTACACCCAACTCCCAGTGATGCAGTCAAAAAAAACATTTGATGTCTATTTTTGAGAGTCCGCTTCGGCAAAAAATTACCCTCGGTGTCGTATCAAAGTAAGTCATCATCATCGTGACGGCAGAAGGGAGGTAGTTGTCTGTCTTATTGAAAAAAGGGACGCTATGAATTACAACTTTCTTTGATAAGGTGGAGTAAGTAAGAAGATGAACACAAAAAGATTATTGAAAAAAGTGATTTTGGGGGTTTTTTGGCACACAATGGTAAAGGGTTATTCAACGAATTAGATTTCATGGAATTGTTTGGAATTACGTTCATGAGTGCCTTGGGATTCTAATCACGAGTCCTTTGGGATTTCTATTAGAAGACATCCTCCTGTGGAAGTGAGTTCCCGCATCTTTTGAAATTCAGATTGAAAACGTTGTCGGATTCCGATTGGGATCTATATGAGACTCCGATCGGGAAACCTGTGAAGTTCTGTTCGGTAATTCGGTAGGATTCCTGTCGTAGATCCGATTTGATTCATACTATGGGAATCTGTTTGGGAACCAATATCCGTTCGGCAATCCGATAGTATTTTTCTTGCTCGAAAATTCGGATGGAATTCTATTCAGGAGTCCGATGGGATTCCGCTCGAAGGTTTCGGGAGGAGATCCGAGTGAATTCCGTTTGTTTTTTTGATTATGTTTTTTGTTTGGAAAAATTCTGACCAGAAATCCGACGGGATTCCGTTTGAAAAATTCGATAACACTCAGTTTAAAATCCGCTGGGTTTCCGTTCAGAAATATTAAATTCGATGGGATTCTGTTGAAAATTGTGATGAGGTTAATTTCAGGAATCTCACTAGATTCCGTTCGGAAACACGAAAGAAATCTGTTTGGAAATCTGATGGAATTCTATTACAAAATTAGATGGGATTCTAATCTAATCTAATGGCAGTCTGTAAGATAATTCGATGGGCATTCATTTAGAGATCCGAAGGGATTCTATTTAAAAATCCAATGCGATTCCGTTCGGAACACCAATACGATACCGTTCATGAATTCGAAGGGATTCCGTGTGGTAAAAAATTCGATAAGATTTAGTTCGAAAATCCGAAATAATTTTGGTTGGAAACGCGACGGAATTCAAATGGTATCCCGGTCGGAAATCCGAAGGGATTCCCGGTCGGAAATCCGAAGGGATTCCCGGTCGGAAATCCGAAGGGATTCCCGGTCGGAAATCCGAAGGGATTCTCGGTCGGAAATCCGAAGGGATTCTCGGTCGGAAATCCGAAGGGGATTCCGTTCGGCAATCCGCAACGATTCCGTTCAGAAATCGAAAGGATTCCCGTTCGGAAATCGAAAGGATTCCGTTCGAAATCGAAAGGATTCCCGTTCGGAAATCCGCAAGGGATTCCCGTTCGGAAATCCGCAAGGGATTCCCGTTCGGAAATCCGCAAGGGATTCCCGTTCGGAAATCCGCAAGGGATTCCCGTTCGGAAATCCGCAAGGGATTCCCGTTCGGAAATCCGCAAGGGATTCCCGTTCGGAAATTCGAAGGGATTCCCGTTCGGAAATCGAAAGGATTCCCGTTCGGAAATCGAAAGGATTCCCGTTCGGAAATCGAAAGGATTCCGTTCGGAAATCCAAAAGGATTCCGTTCGGAAATCCAAAAGGATTCCGTTCGGAAATCGAAAGGATTCCGTTCGAAATCGAAAGGATTCCCGTTCGGAAATCGAAAGGATTCCCGTTCGAAATCCGAAAGGATTCCGTTCGGAAATCCGAAAGGATTCCGTTCGGAAATCCGAAAGAGATTCCCGTTCGGAAATCCGAAAGGGAATCCCGTTCGGAAATCCGAAAGGGATTCCCGTACGGAAATCCGAAAGGGATTACCGTGCGAAAATCGGAAAGGGATTCACGTTAGGAAATCCGAAAGGATTCCCGTTCGGAAATCGAAAGGATTCCGTTCGGAAATCCGAAAGGAATTCCCGTTCGGAAATCCGAAAGGGATTCCCGTTCGGAAATCCGAAAGGGATTCCCGTTCGGAAATCCGAAAGGGATTCCCGTTCGGAAATCCGAAAGGGATTCCCGTTCGGAAATCCGAAAGGGATTCCCGTTCGGAAATCCGAAAGGGATTCCCGTTCGGAAATCCGAAAGGGATTCCCGTTCGGAAATCCGAAAGGGATTCCCGTTCGGAAATCCGAAAGGGATTCCCGTTCGGAAATCCGAAAGGGATTCCCGTTCGGAAATCCGAAAGGGATTCCCGTTCGGAAATCGAAAGGATTCCCGTTCGGAAATCGAAAGGATTCCGTTCGGAAATCGAAAGGATTCCCGTTCGGAAATCGAAAGGATTCCCGTTCGGAAATCGAAAGGATTCCGTTCGAAATCCGAAAGGATTCCGTTCGGAAATCGAAAGGATTCCCGTTCGGAAATCCGAAAAGGATTCCCGTTCGGAAATCCGAAAAGGATTCCCGTTCGGAAATCCGAAAAGGATTCCCGTTCGGAAATCCGAAAAGGATTCCCGTTCGGAAATCCGAAAAGGATTCCCGTTCGGAAATCCCAAAAGGATTCCCGTTCGGAAATCCGAAAAGGATTCCCGTTCGAAATCCGAAAGGATTCCCGTTCGGAAATCGAAAGGATTCCGTTCGGAAATCGAAAGGATTCCCGTTCGGAAATCCGAAAGGGATTCCCGTTCGGAAATCCGAAAGGGATTCCCGTTCGGAAATCGAAAGGATTCCCGTTCGGAAATCGAAAGGAATTCCCGTTCGGAAATCGAAAGGATTCCGTTCGGAAATCCAAAAGGATTCCGTTCGGAAATCCAAAAGGATTCCGTTCGGAATTCCAAAAGTATTCCGTTCGGAAATCGAAAGGATTCCCGTTCGGAAATCCGAAAGGATTCCCGTTCGGAAATCGAAAGGATTCCGTTCGGAAATCCGAAAGGATTCCCGTTCGGAAATCGAAAGGATTCCGTTCGGAAATCGAAGGATTCCGTTCGGAAATCCGAAACGATTGTGTTCGGAAATCCGAAAGGGATTCCGTTCGAAATCCGCAAGGATTCCGTTCGGAAATCCGCAAGTTCGTTCGGAAATCGAAATTCCGCAAGGGATTCGCTCGGAAATCCGAATGGTTCCGCTCGGAAATCCGCAAGGGATTCCGTTCGGAAATCCGCAAGGGATTCCGTTCGGAAATCCGCAAGGGATTCCGTTCGGAAATCCGCAAGGGATTCCGTTCGGAAATCCGCAAGGGATTCCGTTCGGAAATCCGCAAGGGATTCCGTTCGGAAATCCGCAAGGGATTCCGTTCGGAAATCCGCAAGGGATTCCGTTCGGAAATCCGCAAGGGATTCCGTTCGGAAATCCGCAAGGGATTCCGTTCGGAAATCCGAAGTGGATTCCGTTCGGAAATCCGAAGGGGATTCCGTTCGGAAATCCGAAGGGGATTCCGTTCGGAAATCCGAAGGGGATTCCGTTCGGAAATCCGAAGGGGATTCCGTTCGGAAATCCGAAGTGGATTCCGTTCGGAAATCCGAAGGGGATTCCGTTCGGAAATCCTAAGGGGATTTCGTTCGAAAATCCTAAGGGATTCCGTTCGGAATTCCTAAGGGATTCCGTTCGGAATTCCGAAAAGATTCCGTTCGGAAATCGCAAGGGATTCCGTTCGGAAATCCGCAAGGGATTCCGTTCGGAAATCCGCAAGGGATTCCGTTCGGAAATCCAAGGGATTCCGTTCGGAAATCCGAAGGGGATTCCGTTCGGAAATCCGAAGGGGATTCCGTTCGGAAATCCGAAGGGGATTCCGTTCGGAAATCCGAAGGGGATTCCGTTCGGAAATCCGAAGGGGATTCCGTTCGGAAATCCGAAGGGGATTCCGTTCGGAAATCAGAAAGGGATTCCGTTCGGAAATCCGAAGGGGATTCCAATCGGAAATCCGAAGTGAATTCCGTTCGGAAATCCGAAGGGAATTCCGTTCGGAAATCCGAAGAGGATTCCGTTCGGAAATCCGAAAGGAATTCCGTTCGGAAATCCGAAGGAAATCCATTCTGAATTCCTAAGGGATTTTTTTTCGGAATTCCGAAAAGATCCCGTTCGGAAATCCGAAAGGGATTCCGTTCGGAAATCCGAAAGGGATTCCGTTCGGAAATCCGAAAGGGATTCCGTTCGGAAATCCGAAAGGGATTCCGTTCGGAAATCCGAAAGGGATTCCGTTCGGAAATCCGAAAGGGATTCCGTTCGGAAATCCGCAAGGAATTCCGTTCGGAAATCCGCAAGGAATTCCGTTCGGAAATCCGCAAGGAATTCCGTTCGGAAATCCGCAAGGAATTCCGTTCGGAAATCCGCAAGGAATTCCGTTCGGAAATCCGCAAGGAATTCCGTTCGGAAATCCGCAAGGAATTCCGTTCGGAAATCCGCAAGGAATTCCGTTCGGAAATCCGCAAGGGATTCCATTCGGAAATCCGAAGGGATTCCGTTCGGAAATCCGCAAGGATTCCGTTCGAAATCCGCAAAGGATTCCGTTCGAAATCCGCAAGGATTCCGTTCGGAAATCTGCAAGGATTCCGTTCGGAAATCCGCAAGGGATTCCATTCGAAATCCGCAAGGATTCCGTTCGGAAATACGAAGCGATTTTGTTTGGAAATCCGCAAGGAATTCCGTTCGGAAATCCGCAAGGGATTCCGCTCGAAAATCCGCAAGCGATTCCTTTCAGAAATGCGCAAGTGATTCCGTTCGGAAATCGAAGGCGATTCCGCTAGGAAATCCGCAAGGGATTCCGCTTGGAAATCCGCAAGGGATTCCGCTTGGAAATCCGCAAGGGATTCCGCTTGGAAATCCGCAAGGGATTCCGCTTGGAAATCCGCAAGGGATTCCGCTTGGAAATCCGCAAGAGATTCCGTTCGGAAATCCGAAGTAATTCCGTTCGAATATCCTAAAGGATTCCGTTCGAATATCCTAAAGGATTCCGTTCGAATATCCTAAAGGATTCCGTTCGAATATTCGAAAGGATTCCGTTCGGATATCCGAAGGGATTCCGCTCGGAAATCCGAAGGGATTCCGCTCGGAAATCCGAAGGGATTCCGCTCGGAAATCCGAAGGGATTCCGTTCGAAAATCCGAAGGGATTCCGTTCGGAAATCTGAAGGGATTCCGTTCGGAAATCTGAAGGGATTCCGTTCGGAAATCTGAAGGGATTCCGTTCGGAAATCTGAAGGGATTCCGTTCGGAAATCTGAAGGGATTCCGTTCGGAAATCTGAAGGGATTCCGTTCCGAAATCCGAAAGGGATTTCCGTCCGAAATTCAAAAGGGATTCCGTTCGGAAATCCGAAGGGGATTCCGTTCGGAATTCAGAAGGGGATTCCGTTCGGAAATCCGAAGGGGATTCCGTTCGGAATTCAGAAGGGGATTCCGTTCGGAAATCCGAAGGGAATTCCGTTTAGAATTCCGAGAGGGTTTTGTTCGGAAATCCTAGAGGATTCCGTTCGGAAATAGGAGGAATGACGGCTTTGGCAGGTTTTGTTCTATTATTGCCAGGGGGGTTTTTTATGACTGACTAGGCTCAAATTTGGCCTAAACATTCTTTGCATATCAAAGAATATTGTAGCCAAATTTCATAAAATTTGGTCGACAAAAACCCCCCTGCCAATAATAGAACAAAACCTGCCAAAGCCGTCTTTCCCCCTACTAGAACATTGTTGGAGAATTCAAAAGATTTTTTTCTAATTTCTCTAGGGTGAAAATTTTGTCATGTTAATTCGAATAATTAGAAACTGAAATGAAGAGAATTAAAAATTGATAATATACATTCTCTTATTACATTGAGCTCCATCAAATAATATCCAAAGCTAGGATCATTTTTTTTTTAATTTGGAGCTGCATGGCTTTTGATGTTTGGTAACTCGTGTGAGTTTCACATTACACAACTTCTGCAACTTTATACAATTCTAAAGCGCTATCACTCTATATTTTATTTCAAAATGGGGTGACGGGTGTCTCAAGCTGGATTGTTCAGTGTTTGACCTTTTCCAAAAAAGCGAGACGTGTTTCATCGCATCAACTTATTACTTTCCAAGGATCAAACCACAGTCTGCACGATATACACAAAAACGCCTTCATCATAACAGCTACAATATCAACCCCTAAACATGAAGGGGGAGCAAAAACGAAGAAATTTATGGGAGCCGCCCACCCACCGATTCAGAGAATCTCGTCAGACTGAGCCCAGAGCTGTGGAGAAGAAGACAGCATCGGCATAAAACAGCCAGAATCGAGACATAAGATGCAGCACAATCACCTCACATACCCACCCACATTCTTTACTGCTGGTCGAGACGAGGGGGGAAAAGATGAAAGAACGTTTACCAAGAAAGCATGCAGCAGAACAAAGGCATTCCACCACCCACCCAAAAAAAAGTAACCCAAAAAATGATGGCTGACAATTTCACCTTTCTCCATTACTGACACCCCCTTCCTTGCTTCGTTTCCGACTGAAAACCGCGAGCGATGCAGGTCCTTCCATGTGGTCCACACGTCCACGCTGCCAGGTCAGGTTGGGAATTCGAAACCTAGAAAGGGGGGGGGGGGTTCTGGCATACAAGATGCTCTCAAGAATATAAATGGCAACCGGTGGGAAGAAAAAATGATGATGTTCTGCACGATGATAAACATATCGCGAACGCCCAAGGTAGCGAACGAAGGCTAACGGCTCTCTAATGAATAAAAATGGCAAAAAAATGTCGAAACGACAGATATCTAAGATGATGGACTGGGTGCTGATGGAAGCATTTTTCATCTTTTCCAAACTTGGGACCGGGATTGATTCATCTATGCGGCAATGATGACCATATTTGGTTGTCTTTCTCGGATCTTAGATTTCAATCACAAAACAAATCATGCCCGACAATAGTAGTTATCATACCTTCATAACTCAAACAACCGAACGTGTGCAATTTTACATCAAATAATTCGAACATCATTCAATGTAGTCACTTGTATTTTCATAACTTCGACAGCTGATTCTTTTTTTTTAATTCCCGTTGGCTGCCAGGGGGGATTCGCCTCTTTGAATATTCGAGATGAAAGGAGTCAGATTGCTTTTTCGCCTTGCGGAGCGTTCGTGTCTCGTGTGGAGTGCGACTTCAGTATCCTGCGGGTTCGCAATAATTGAACCGGACCTTTCACTCACCAATCCAATCAAGGTCGGTCGGTCGGTTGATCGGTCGGGTGGGCGTCGAAATTGTGGGTGCGTCGTATTAGAAGGGCTCGCCGGCTTTAGCCACTTCAGGCCGGGCTGTGGCGGAATGTCCCCGAGCAGGGAAACGGGCCTCCCGCATTGAACCGCGGGGAATGGATGGGTGCCGGGTGGCCGGGACGACGGCGTCGATGTAGGTCGTGGAAATGTGGCCTCGGATTGGATGGGAGCCATCGCAGCGCATCGCATCGGATGGGTTTGATGGATTGTCGGTTTCGGAGTATGACAATGGGTCGTAAAAAATTCCGTTTCATGCGTTTGGGTTGAACGAAACAAATAGGGTCGGTGCAGATTACGGTTTCCGTTGTCCATAAATTCAAATCAGCGGAGATCTACATCGTAGCCGCATCATCGGGGCAAATTTTCTAATTGCCGTGAATATTGTATGCCCATCCAACGTTGATCGCTAATCCAATCGACGTACCGGTATTACATGCCCGCGGATAGAGTTACCAGAATTGAATTTCGAATTTCAAAATCCGAGCTATCACGAAATAAGTCGAACAACAGACGCTCTTGTAACACTGACCGGATTGTGTGCGACTCTATTCCCACATATTGGTTCTGATCCTGCCGACACAGACATTACGCATGCACATGCAGATGATATCGAATTCAAGAGGCAAACGCATCCGGACGACAGCAATGACGACGCGAACTTTGATGCTCTCCCGCATTGTGTCACACGGATCCCAACTGCTAAAGCCCGGAATCAACCGAACTGATGGACGGGTGACGTATCGACTAGGACGGATCAGGCCGTGCGAAAAACGGTACTTTGCGTATTCCAGCACGCGCCGCCACTCCCCCGCCCGTTTCAATCCACCTCGACCGACCGGATGCCGGTATCATGTATCAAGGATGGCGCGATGACGACGACGACGACAACGCATGGCACACGAATCAAGAAGCATCAACTGATTTCGCATGCATCGGCCGTCGTCCTGGGGCCGAGTTTGTGCGTGTCGATGTTTGAGCGTTTGGTTGGGTGGGTTCTCGTTTGATAATTAGCCGGTGCCATCATAAATACATGATCAGAATACATAAAAGCTCGGTAGGCTTCTTACGCCAGCCGATAGGAATACCCCTTCAGATTAGACCCATGTTGAGGAATAGGGAATGAAGTTTTATAATGAGCTTAGTAAAGAACTCGCAAACATTCTTCAAAAGAGGGCGGAGTTTGAACCCAGTTTTACATATTTTACATATTCAAGATGTATACATCAAGATAATAAACACTTTGTGAGTAATGAATACAGTAATGAAAATTTAAAAAGGGGGTAACATCATCTTCTAGCAAAATTATTTTCACATCTTTCATCTATTTCTTTTGTTATACAGAAGTTTCAAATAGACATCGACTGTCTGAATCAACTTCATAAACGTGAACATGACCGTAAACCTTTTTAAAATTAATCGATTTCTACCATCGATTTCCGAACGGAATCTGATTCGATTTTTCAACGAGAACTAATCGTATTTTCGAACGAAATCCCTTCGGATTTTCGAATGAGACCCCTTGGATTTTCGAACGGGAAGCCATCGGATTTTTTCGAACGGGATACCATCAGATTTTTGAATCCCTTCGGATTTCCGAGCGGAATCCCTTTGGATTTCCGAGCGGAATCCCTTTGGATTTCCGAGCGGAATCCCTTTGGATTTCCGAGCGGAATCCCTTTGGATTTCCGAGCGGAATCCCTTTGGATTTCCGAGCGGAATCCCTTCGGATTTCCGAGCGGAATCCCTTCGGATTTCCGAGCGGAATCCCTTCGGATTTCCGAGCGGAATCCCTTCGGATTTCCGAGCGGAATCCCTTCGGATTTCCGAGCGGAATCCCTTCGGATTTCCGAGCGGAATCCCTTCGGATTTCCGAGCGGAATCCCTTCGGATTTCCGAGCGGAATCCCTTCGGATTTCCGAGCGGAATCCCTTTGGATTTCCGAGCGGAATCCCTTTGGATTTCCGAGCGGAATCCCTTTGGATTTCCGAGCGGAATCCCTTTGGATTTCCGAGCGGAATCCCTTTGGATTTCCGAGCGGAATCCCTTTGATTTCGAGCGGAATCCTTCGATTTCGAGCGAAATCCCTTCGGATTTCCGAGCGGAATCCCTTCGGATATCCGAGAGGAATCCCTTCGGATTTCCGAGCGGAATCCTTTCGGATTTCCGAGCGGAATCCTTTCGGATTTCCGAGCGGAATCCCTTCGGATTTCCGAACGGAATGCCTTCGGATTTCCGAGCGGAATTACCTTCGGATTTCCGGATTTCGAGCGGATCCTTTGCGGATTTCCGAGCGGAATCCGTTGCGGATTTCCGGGCGGAATCCCTTGCGGATTTCCGGGCGGAATCCCTTGCGGATTTCCGAGCGGAAACCCTTGCGGATCCCTTGCGGAATCCCATCAGATTTAGGAACGGATTTCCATCATTCTCAAGAACAGATTCTTGGACGGAATTTCGCGAATCCCCTTCGGATTTCCGCACAGGATCCCCTTCGGATTTCCGCACGGGATCCCCTTCGGATTTCTCTTTTGGAATCCGGATTTCCGACCGGAGCCCCTTCGAGATTTTCGACCAGAGTCCCTTCGGGATTTCCAACCAGAGTCCCTTCGGATTTCCGACCAGGGTCCTTCGGATTTCCGACCGGAGTCCTTTGGGATTTCCAACTGGAGTCTCTTCGGGATTTCCGACCGGAGACCCTTCGGGATTCCCAACCGGAGTCCCTTCGGATTTCCGAACAGAATTCCTTGGACAGATTCTTGGACGGAGTTTCGCATTTCGAATTCGGATTTTCGAAGGGAATCCCCTTCGCATTTCCGAAGGGAATCCGCTTCGCATTTCCGAAGGGAATCCCCTTCGGAATTCCGAACGGAATCCCCTTCGGAATTCCGAACGGAATCCCTTTCGGAATTCCGAACGGAATCCCTTTCGGAATTCCGCACGGAATCCCTTTCGGATTCCCGCACGGAATCCCCTTCGGATTCCCGCACGGAATCCCCTTCGGATTCCCGCACGGAATCCCCTTCGGATTCCCGCACGGAATCCCCTTCGGATTCCCGCACGGAATCCCCTTCGGATTTTCGAACGGAATCCCCTTCGGATTTCCGAACGGAATCCCCTTCGGATTTCCGAACGGAATCCCTTCGGATTTACGAACGGAATCCCCTTCGGATTTCCGAACGGAATCCCTTCGGATTTCCGAATGGAATCCCTTCGGATTTCCGAACGGAATCCCTTCGGATTTCCGAGCGGAATCCCTTCGGATTTCCGAGCGGAATCCCTTCGGATTTCCGAGCGGAATCCCTTCGGATTTCCGAACGGAATCCCTTCGGATTTCCGAACGGAACCCCTTCAGATTTCCGAACGGAATCCTCTCGGATTTCCGAACGGAATCCCTTCGGATTTCCGAACGGAATCCCTTCGGATTTCCGAACGGAATCCCTTCGGATTTCCGAGCGGAATCCCTTCGGATTTCCGAGCGGAATCCCTTCGGATTTCCGAGCGGAATCCCTTCGGATTTCCGAGCGGAATCCCTTCGGATTTCCGAGCGGAATCCCTTCGGATTTCCGAGCGGAATCCCTTCGGATTTCCGAACGGAATCCCTTCGGATTTCCGCACGGGATCCCCTTCGGATTTCCGCACGGGATCCCCTTCGGATTTCCGCACGGGATCCCCTTCGGATTTCCGCACGGGATCCCCTTCGGATTTCCGCACGGAATCCTTCGGATTTCCGCACGGGATCCACTTCGGATTTCCGCACGGGATCCACTTCGGATTTCGAACGAATCCCTTCGATTTCGAACGGAATCCCTTCGGATTTCCGAACGGAATCCCCTTCGGATTTCCGAACGGAATCCCCTTCGGATTTCCAACCGGAATCCCCTTCGGATTTCCAACCGGAATCCCCTTCGGATTTCCGAACGGAATCTCCTTCGATTTCCGAACGGAATCCTTTCGATTTGAACGGAATCCTTCGGATTTCCGAACGGAATCGCTTATTTCCGAACGGAATCGGTTCCGATTTCCGAACAGAATCGCTTCGAATTCCGAACGATATCGCTACGGATTTCCGAACTAAATCTCTTCGGATTTCCGAACGGAATCGCTTCGGATTTCCAAACGGAATCCCCTTCGATTTTCGAACGGAATCCTTCGATTTCCGAACGGAACCCTTTGGATTTCTGAACGGAATCTTGCGGATTTCCGAACGGAATCCTTCGATTTTCCGAGCGGAATCCCTTCAGGTTTTCGAACGGAATCCTTCGGATTTCCGAACGGAATCCCTTCGATTTCCGAACGGAATCCTCTTCGGATTTCGAACGGAATCCTTCGGATTTCCGAACGGAATCCCTTCGATTTCGAACGGAATCCCTTCGATTTCGAACGGAATCCTTCGGATTTCCGAACGAATCCCTTGAGGATTTCAAACGGAATCCCTTGAGGATTTCCAAACGGAATCCCTTGAGGATTTCAAACGGAATCCCTTGAGGATTTCCAAACGGAATCCTTGCGGATTTTCGAATACAATCCCTTACAGATTTCCGAAAGGAATCACTTATGCATTTTCGAACAGAATTCTTTCGCATTTCCGAACGGAAGCCTTTTTGATATTCGAACGGAATCCCTTTGGATTTCCGAACGAAATCTTTTCAGATTTCTGAACGAATTCCTTTCGAATCTCTGAACGAAATCCTTCCAAATTTTCGAACGGAATCTTTTCGGATTTTTGAAAGGAATTCTTTCGGACTTTCGAAAGGAATTATTTCGAATCTCTCGAAAGGAATTCTTTCGGATCTTCCGAAAGGAATTCTTTCGGATTTCCAAAAGGAATTCTTTCGGGTTTTCGAAAGGAATTCTTTCGGACTCCAGAACGATTCCATCCGATTCTCGAACGAAATCCCATCGGATTCCCGAACGGAATCGCATCGGATTTCATAACGGAATCTAATCAGATTCCCGAAAGGCTTCCGAATAGAATTCCATTGGATATTCGAACGGAATCTAACTGAGTTTCCGAACGGAACCAATAATTTTTCCAGACAGAATCGCATCATAATCCGTAACGGGATATAATTTGACTCGCGTCCGGAATATTACCTTCCAAACGTAATCAAACCGAATTCTCGAACGAAATTCCATCGTATTTCCGAACATTATCGCACCGGATTCCTTAACAAAATCTCATCGGCTTCCTGAATGGAATCTAATTGGTTTTTCGAACAGATTCCCAAACGGAATCTCATCGGATTACGGATCGAAATAACGAACGGAATCTAGTCAGATTCCCGAACAGAATTCCTTTGGATTCTCGAACGGGACCGCATCGGATTCCCAAATAGAATCTCACTGAATTTTCGAATCGAATCCCATTGGATTCCCGACCAAAGTCAAACCATCGAACCGAATTCCAAAACGCATTTAGATAGTTTAGTTGTTGTAATGTGACTGAGTCACGAAGGCCGGGGGCTTTAATAAAATGTGCTATCCAATTAGATATTCTTACTCAAAAAGTTCATATTTTCATCTGATCTGTTGTATTTGGGTTCTGAGTTTGTGATACCTGTTTCTATCCAACTGTTTTGTACGAAGTTTTATTACAGTCACTATATATCTAGTGACTTTAATAAAACTTTGTACAAAACAGGTGGATAGTGACTTTAAGTTTTATTGGATGGTCAAGAAGAACGTGACAACCTAGAGATGAGCCAGCGTAGGGCTGCTAGTCTATTAAATGAAGACAATAGTAATAATAACTTGATTAAGGATATATTCATTGTGATCTCTCGTGTACTCAATAAAATATGTATTAAAAATATTATGGAACGATCTGACAAATCCTTATACCGAAAACGAAAATTAAATCAATTAAATCATTAAAATTAAATCGTAGAAAAGAACAAGAAATCATCTTTTTTGGTTCGGTTTTTTTTAACGCGGTGAACGATTGTGATTAAATCCAATAGTGCCCTGCTCAATTATCGTAATAATCGGTTCCACCATCAATATTTGGTAGTTGTAATATTGTTTGACATTACTACTCGAACTCTGTATGTCACTGACTCTACCAAGTCTCAGCATTTAGTGTCGGAAATGGCATTCAGCGCTACCTGGATTGGACTCCACAATTCCTCTTTATTTTTAGTTATGCTGAAAGATTTCCAATTTACGGAAACGAGCCAGCCTAGGGCTGAAAGTTTCCTTAATAAAGACACACAAAAAAAAATCCAATTTATCACTTTTCATAAGACGAGCTAATACAATCCCATTGAATTCCACCACTTAATTGTATCTTGACAGATACGTATTTCGACCTCAACAGTAAGGCCGTCTTCAGTGTCTCGTACTTGACTCGACTTGCCGAAGTCGAGTCAAGTACGAGACACTGAAGACGGCCTTACTGTTGTGGTCGAAATACGTATCTTTCAAGATACAATTAAGTGGTGGAATTCAATGGGATTGTATTAGCTCGTCTTATGACAAGTGAAAACATTCCACTAAAAAGCTCAAAATAATTTTCTTATCCAATTTATCAGTGGATTTCGATCCTTGAGAGACTGGCTTTGGCCTATGGACTGATTTTTTTTAATCTATTTGATATGATACATATTTGCAAAAAGCAAATTTCTTCAGAAAAACGGCAGCTAAAATATTTCTTCATATCTATTATTTTTCCTGCTTCAGCAGCCCATTCAAGGCGTTAAATTATTTACTGTACCTTCTTGATGTGCCTCATTTTTTTTAAATATTCAAATATACAACATTCAACAGCATGATTCCGTACCTGAAAGTAGAAAACAAAAATTATAGAATTAGATCTTGATATAAATCAGTTTACAGCTATAAAATTAGAAACCTGAAAATACGTAAAAGATTGGTAGATGGAACAAGTTAAATGCCTGCAGCTGCAATAGTCTTGTCGAAAATCTTTGCAAATGAAATTTGATTTTGCAAACAGTACTTTCCACTTCAACAATTATTCAGGACTGGTGGCTCTTATGCTTTCCAAACTTTGTACAGAATAAAGAAATAATGAAAATGAGTGTTTATGTCGACAAGAACGTATTGCTAAGAATGTTGCACGATGGAGAAATGTCGTGTGACAAAAATACTGCATAACAAGAAAAATATTACACGTTATAAGTTGGCTCAAAATAAAAATAAAACTACACGATGTAAAATGTTGAATGCCGTGGAATGGTGCGCCAAGAGACATACACGACATGACAAAATGTTGCAAAACACGCAAAACAATACACGGAATGAAAATGTTCACACAACATTGCAAATGTTGTGAGGCATAAAATTGTCACCGCTATAAAAAAAATGCGAATGACAATGTCCCGCAACATGAGTTCGCAGTAACTTTCGGAAAAGCGATCCGAGATGCAGGTAGCATTTCAAAGAACCGACAATGCGATGTACTCCCCGAAAGCATCCGTTTTTTTCTGTTCTTCTCCGAAGTGGCAAAGGAATCCCTGTTTTCTTGAAATTATACGCGCGCGAGTCATCTTGCAACCACCATCATCACTGAACTCCAAAAGACGATGACGACGAATCGTTCTTTCCACTTTGATGCGGCGCGCGCGTTCGTTGTTGTTGTTCTGGATGTTCCTCCACCTACCGCATGGCAGCGCCATATCCCCGCGATAAGAGATACGGAGCCAAATTCCTGGGATTTTTGGCATTCAACGGACCGAAGGCGAAGGGGAGAACGTTTACCCGTTTTTCTTGCGCGTTGTGGAGTTCGGTGTCGTTGTTCGGAGTGCAATGTTTTTCCGAGAGGGAAAACTTTGGCGGCACTAGATCTGAGTTGGTTCTGTTTTCGCCGTACGGTTTGGGGATTTCTGAGTAGAGAGCTTTGCGGCTGGGACTACGCTACCTGCCTGGATGTGCGTGCAAGCAGAAGATGAACTCCAAAAAGCTGCTTTAATCCACTTGATGAGGGTTTATGGCTACAGCCCGGAGCCGGGCACGATTCAAATATTATTTCATTCCGGCTGTGTTTCCTCTGCTGGTTGTACTTTCCTCTGTTGGCGTCATTGGTTGTAGTTTCATCTGATCAGTGACATAACCAGAGAAATGTAACAAAGGGGTTCGCATTGGCCTTGCTTTCGAACTATAGCGATCTAATCTTGAGGACCTGACTACTCCACTAAGGCAAGGTGCACCCCCGAAGCAAAACGATGCTAATCCAAGTGGAATAGTGCTGGTTAGTTGGTTAGTGTTCCGCAGAGCTCCTGTTTCAGAAAACGGCATCTGTTCTTCTAGTCTTCAATCATCTCGAATCAAATCAACGTGTGCCGCCGACAACGAGAGGACGGACGGCTACAATTGCTGGGATCCATTTCCAACCGAGAGCACACCGGTTTCGAGCATCATCGGTCGGGAATCGCTCGGAAAAGTCGGATGGTAAACTGGAGGAATCTATTCCATCACTGTCAAGTGCATGCTCGACTTGAAATTGGTATTATTTATTTGCAATCACTTTCTCCGGTCTCGTCTCGCCTCGCCCTGCTTCGGTCGTACTGTTCCAAGTGCAGACTAACTCCCCGGCTGCACGATGGCGAGTAGTAGCGTGAGTTGACTGTTTCGTATGAAATTGGGTTACCCCTCGAGACGTTTTCTCTTGCTGCTCTTTGTTCGTGTCTAAGCTGCCGCAGGATTTTCCTTCTACCGAAACATGAAATATGTGACCGAGCGCAGAAGTTCTCAATTTTTAGTGCAGGTTAATCGTATGCATTGTTACTTAATTGGATGCCATTTGATTCAACTAATCCGATACAAATATGATTGATAAATAATGCCACAATAATTCGGTCATGTTTGTTTTAAAATTACAATTTGAAAAGGCAATATAAAAAAACACAAAAAATAGCGATTAATCAATTCCTTCTTTAACAAAGTCGATGAGTTTTCTGAATTGTTATTTTAATATCATATTTTGTAAGCGCTTTATTGATTGTAACTTTACAAATGTGTGCTTTGACCTAAAGAATATGGCCAGCTTCAGAGTCTGCTACACGTAGTCGGCATAAGCAGAGTTCGTATTTTCATTTTCATATTCTTTACTTATATTTTTATTTTAAATTCATTTGACTATTCTCACTGTGATGGAACTTGATACTAAATTTCTTTTTTTAGTTTTCTATGATTTTCTTTCTTCTCACCTTCTTGTTAACATGTGAGAAATGAGAAGTAAGTAATGAGTATGAAGTGAGAAGTGAGGAATAAGATATGGTTCACATCACACTAGAAAGTGACAAATCGAAGTAAAAAATGAAATGTGAGAAGCGATAAGTAAGGAGTGAGAAATGAGAGAGTAGTAAGAAGTGAAAACAGAAGTGAGATGAAAAAAATAAAAGAGAAGTGGGAAGTCGGATATGAAAAACGAGATGTGGGATGTGGGAAGTAAGAAGTAAGAATATTCATTCCTTTTACTTTCATTCTTATACCTCTTCTTCGCACCCTTTTTCTTTATTCTTTCTTTTTTCTTCGTACTGCTTTTCGCTTCCTGATTCCTATTAAGTTTTTCCTATTTCATTCCTTTTTCTTTCACCATTTCAGAGATGATAATGCGAAGTGAGAAGTGAGAAATAAGATATGGTTCACACTACACAAGAAAGTGAGAAATTGGAAGTGACAAATTGAGGAGTTAGAAGTAAAAAACGAAATGTCAGAAGCGAGAAGAAAAAAGTGAGAAATGAAAAGAGTAGTGAGAAGTGAAACGTAAGAGAGGAGTGGAACGTCGGAAATGAGAAACGAGATGTGGGATGTGGAAAGTAAGTAGTAAGAAGTAAGAATCGAGAAGTGAGAAGTAAGAAGATACAAACGAGAAGTGAAAAGTGAAATGTCAGAAGCGAGAATTAAAATATAAAAAGTGTAAAGTAAGAAGTGAAAAGTGAGAAATAAGAAGGAAGATGCGAAAAGCTCGAAGTGAGAAATGAGAAACGAGATGTTAGAAGTGAGAATTAAAAAATGACACTTTGAAAATTAGAAATAAAGAAAGAGAAGTAAATATTGAGCAATGAGAAGTGAGAAATAGATTCTTATTAAATGAGAATTGAAAAGAGGAAAATAAAAAGCGTCTTCCGTCTTCCGTCTATCTTCTTCCTTCTTTCTTTTTTCTTCAATCTACCATCTTCCCCTTTTTTCTACTTCTACCTTTCTTCTTACATCTCCATTCTTTCTTCTTCCTTCTATCTTTCTTTGTCCTGCTTCCTTCTTCCTTATTATTTCTTCCTTCTCACTTCTTCCTTCATCTTTGTCTTTTTTTTCCTTTTACCTCCTTTTTCCTCTCTTTTCTTCTTTTTTTACAAATGTGTCCTTTTTTCCTTTTTCCTTCTGTATTCCTTCTTCCCTTTTCTTCCTTCTTACTTTTTTTTCTTTCTACCACCTTGCTTTTTTTTTTCTTTTTTTCCTTTTACTTTCATCCTTCCTGATTGCTTTTTAGTTTTTTCTTCTTTCTTCCTTCTTCTTTCCTCATTTTAGATATGAGCCAGCCTAGGGCTGGAAGGCTCTTAAATAAAGAATGCCATTTTTTCTTTCGTTTCTTTCTTCCTTTTTATTTTCAATCTTATTGCTTCTTTCCTCCTACTTTCATTATATCTTCTTCCGACCTTCATTTTCCTTATTATTTGTTTTCCTTCCTTTATCATTCTTTTCTCTATACTACATTCAAGGATGTTAACGATCATCCAGTAATTTGCGTTCGATCATTTAGTAGTTTGTAATAACTTATACCAGAAGCTGAATTTCAAAATGTGTTGTATGGTGGACTTCTAATGCGGAGGGTTTTCTACAACTCTGTCTAATGGTTTGTTGTTTGAATTCCACTAGTAACGGAGATATAGTAATAGTTTCAGTAACTTAGACTAAATGATAACAAAATTCCAATCATTTAGTTTAAGTTACTGCAACTAGCGCTCTAACTCCGTTATTAGTTGAATTCTAATAACGAACCATTAGGCAAAGTTGTAGAAAAACCTTCGCACTAGAAGTCCACCATACAACATATTTTAAAATTCAGCTTCTGTAATGTGTTATTGACAAACTACTAAATGATCGAACGCAAATTACTGAATGATCGTTAACATCCTTGACTACTTTCTACCTGCTTCTCTTCCTTCTCACTTCTTCTTTCTGATTCCCTTTTTCTTCTTCCTTTTCTTTCTTCTTTCGTTCATCTTCCTTGTTATTTCTGCATCCTTCTTCTTTTCTGTTTCCTTTCTCACCCCTTTTCATCCTTTTTCCTTTTTTCCTTTTTCTTTCGTTTTTGTTTTCCATCTTTTTTCTTCTTCCTCCTTTCTTCTTACTTCCTCTTTCGCCTTTCATTAATCTTCCTTCTACCTTTCTCTCTCCTCCTTCGTTCTGCTTCCTTCTTCCTTGTCTCTCATTGCTTCTTACATTTTCCTTCTTCCTTTATTCTGTTTCCCTTTTCGCTTTTTCCTGTTTTTCATTTTCATTTTTCTATTTCCTTCTTCCTTTTCCGCTTTTCATTCAGCCTCCTATTTTTTTCCCCTTTTTCATATTTCTTCATCTATTCTTTTTCTTTCTTCTTCCTTCTTCCTTTTTCCCTATTTCTTCCTTTTTCCTCCTTCTGTCCCTTTTCCTTGCAATTTCTTCTATTTTCCTTCCTTTTCCTTGCTTTTCTTTTCTTTTTCTACTTTTTCTCCCTTTTCCTTCTTCTGTCTGCATTTATTCTTATTTCTTCTTCTTTCATCATTTTTTCTTCTTTCTTCTTCTTGTTTCCTTGTGAGCTTCGTGGCCATGCGGTTAGCGACGTCAATCGTCTAGCACATGTGCTGTGAAGTGTGGGTGCGATTCCCGCCCCAGTAAGGAGAAAACTTTTCGTAAAGCGAAAAGTTCTCCACTGGTCCTCTGAGTAATGTGTGAATCTCCTATCCGTTGTCTCATGCTAGATGTTAAGTGTTCAGTCTGTGCGACCTCTGATCGAAGACGGTGCTTCTGTATGTCTTCTTCCTTCCGTTTTTTACTTTATTCCTTTTTCCTTCTTGTTTTTTTTTCATTTTATTTCTTCTTTTTCACTTCTTCCTTATCCTGTTTTCCTTTCTTCCTTTTTAATTCTGCTTTCCCTTCCATTTTTCTTTACTCCTATTTCATTCTGCCTTTTTTCTATTTATATTCTTGCATCCTTTTTCCAACTTTTTTCTTCCATTTTCCTTCTTTCTTTCTTCCCTTCCTTCTTCTTGCTTCTTTTTGCTTTTTTCCTTTCTCCTTCATGCATCTATTTCCCTTCTACAGCAAACTCTCTCTAACTGGATGTTCTGTAACCGGATATTTTCCCTTACTCGATGAAATTCAAAATCCCTTGAATTTTGCATACTATAAGTCGAAGTAACTTCCCAAAACATTTTGAATGAAAAATCAGTTCACATGCACAATATTTACGATTTCGACCCATTTGGCCGAATGTCGTTTGGCCGAAAAATTAAAAACATATATTGTGAGTAATGAGTAGTAGGAAATACATGAAATGTGCTGCGAGAAGTGAGGAATGAGACATTTCGCACATCTCATAAAAGAAAATAGGAAGTGAATGGTGAAAAGTAATAAGTGAGATGTAAGAATTGAGAAGTGAAAAGTGAGAAATTTGAGAAGTGATAACTGTGAAATGAGAAGTGGAAAGTAAGAAGTGAAAAGTGAAAATTAAGTGAGAAGTGAGAAGTAAGAGGTGAGAGTGACAAATTCGAAGTGAGAAATGAAAAGTGAGGAAATAGAATTAAAAAGTGAAAAGTAAATTGTGAGAAGTGAGAAGTATGAAGTAATTGAGAAGTGAGAAGTAAAAAGTGAGTAGTAAGAATTGAAAAGTGAAAAGTGAGAAGTTAGTACAAGAAGTTAAGCAAGTAAGAAGTAAGAAAATTGAGAAGTGAGAACTATTGAGTGAAAAGTGAAAAATTAGAAGTGAAAAATGGGAAGTCAGAAATGAGAAGTAAGAAGTCCCTAGTAACATGTTGGTTTTTTATGGTTTTATAACACTCTTAAAGAGTAAATTATGGTCTTCAAGAGCGTTATGAAACTTAAATTCTTACTTGGGGTGAGAAGTAAGAAGGGAGAAGTTAAATGTAAGAAGCGAGAAGTGACAAATTTTAAGTGAGAATTGTGAAGTAAGACTAGAGAAATGAAAAGTGAGAAAAGAAAAGCAAAAAGTGAAAAGTAAATTATGAAAAGTGTTTTTTTTTGGCTTTATTATTGTGATTTTTTATAAAGTTTCAAGTTCATCACCTCAGAAATCAGAAGTGAGAAAAAAGAAATGTGAAGTGAGAAGCGAGAATTGAAATGTGAAAAGTGAGAAATCAGAAGTTATAAGTGAAAAGTGAGTCCTGAAAAATAAAATTGAGAATAGTAAAATGAGAAGCAAGGAGTGAAAAGCGAGAAGTGAGAAATGCGAAGTGAAAAGTGTGAAGAGAGAAGTGAGGATGGAGACGTGCGAAGTGAATGATGAGAAGTGAGAAATGCAAAGTGAGTAGTGAGAAGTGAAAAGTTAGAAGAGTAAAGTGACAGGACCAAGTAGTGAGAAGTGAAAAATGAGGTGAAAATCAGTTTTTTTTAACTTAATCTTTATTCCTTCTCATCATTCCTTCTCCTTCCTTCATGCTTTCCTTGAGAAGTGAAAACTTTGTAAAGTAAGAACTGCGAAGTGAGAAGTGAAAAGTGAGAAGCGAAAAGTGAGAAGTGAGAGGTAAAAAGTGAGAAAAGAAAATTGAGAAGTGAGAAGTGCTGACTTCAAACATTTCATTTCTCACTTCTCAATTCTCACTTTTTACTATTCACTTCCAACATCTCACTCCTCTCTTCACTTAATAAGGAAATCAATTTTAATTATATGGCCAAACGGCATTCTGTTATTCTATTCTAATGTTCTTTTAAGAAAGACAACCTTCTCATATGGTGATTTGAGCCCAGTTTTCTACAGCGAAAAAAAGTAATCGTGAGACTTCTCTCCATTCCACTATCTGAATTCTTACTTTATAAGTCGAGTCATGTACGAGACACTGAAGACGACCTTACTTGAGGTTGAGGTCGAAATACGTATCTGTTAGAGTTAGTTAAATGAGATTGCACGAACTAGTCTTATAACAAGTGAAAACATTCCACTACAAGCTCAAATTAATTTTCTTATACTTTGCAACGTTAGAAATTTGTTTTATATATTTTGCCAAATTGCATTCGGCCAATACCCTGTTAGGAAGGATTAGGGTCATTTGGCGTAATGTCGTTGGGCGAAACGCCATTTGGCCCAACACCATTCAGCCTATTTCCGTTCGGCCGTATAGTGAAACATTTTCTCTTATTAATAATCTTTTATCAATCAAATGTGAGAAGTTAGTAGTGAAAAGAGAAAAGCGAGATGTTCGAAGTGGGTGGTGTGAAGTAAAAAGTTTTAAGAGTTTAAAAGTTTTGAGAAATGAGAATTGAAAAGAGAGAAGTTACAAGTGAATAATGTGAAAGTAGTAAGTAGCGAAAAAGGAGAAGCGAATGGTGGGGAGTTAGAAGCCAGAAGTAAGAAGTAGTGAAAAATAAGAAGCAAGAGATGAGATGTGCTAGATTATAATTGAGAACTGAAAAGAAAGAGGTGAGAAGTGAGATTTAAAAGGTGAGAAGTGAGATTTAAAAAGTGAGACGTGAGGGATGAGAAGTGAGACCAAAGGAAGATGGAAGAAAGAAAAAGAAACAATACAAGGGAGAAAGAAAAGGAAGAAAGAAGAACAAAGAAAGTAGGAAGACGAAGGAAAAATAAGAAAACGAAGGAAAACGATGGAAAAATAATTAAGGAATAATTAACGAAGAATAAAGTTGGAGGGAGGAACAAGGTAGAATTTATAAGATAGAAGGACGACCAGAAAACAGAATAAATAATTCAAACGAAAAAACGAATAAAAAATCACAAAGAAAGAAGCAAAACCAAAAACAATGTATAAAAGATAATGAAAAAAAGTAGAAGAGAAAGAGATGATCGAGAAAAAAAATTGGAAGAGAACCTTTAGGATGAAAGAAAAGGAAAGGAGAAAGATAAATTTCTCGCTTTTCAATTCATATCTCGGATTTCTCATTTTTCACTTCTCATTTTTACTACTCACATAGCACCTCCAACTCCTCGGTAGTGGTGGAAATACTCGCTTCACGAGTAAGAAAAGCGTGTAATTGGGTCTAGCAAAAATGCCACACTAGCGCGAACCTACTGCTTGCATTTTTCTGGCGCTTGCTTTGTTCGCGAGTACGGGCAGAGCAAAGCCAAAAATCAGGGCAGTATTTTTACTTACTTACTTATGAATCCTGTACGCCTCCGGTTGTGCAAAGGGCCGACTTGAAAGATCTCCATCCTGCGCGTTGCCCAGCTGTCGCTTTAACCTGTTGCCAGGTTAGATTTCGGTCGACTGCCAAGAGTCTCTGGGTCTGCCGCTGCTGCGATGTCCCGCTGGGTTCCAGTCTAATGCTTGTTAACAGATTTAGTTTCCGCCCCTACGTATAGTGTGGCCGACCCAGGGCAGTATTTTGTTCGGTAGTAAAAATCACGGTCGCGAGAATTTGTGGTTACTTTGAATACAATGGATAAATTTGACTTGACTTAAACACAATAACATTAAACAATTGTGTTCTTGCTCGAACATCCGTGAAAAACATGTTCCGAGGTTGTTTTATGACTTTTTACAAATTAACCCGAATGACTCACGAAGCTTCACGAACATTTTTCGGGGTTCGTTTTTTTGTTTTCTCCGCGAGTAGTAGGTAGGCAAGAAAAAAGCAAATCAAATGTTCGCGAGTATTTCGCATTGCCTACTTCTCGTTTTGTGAGTAATGTTCACAGATTTCCACCACTGCTCCTCGGTATTCAATCTCCACTTCTCGTATCACACTTCTCTCTTCTAATTTTTAAATTCTCATTTCTAGTTTCTTGCTTCTTATCATTCACCGCTCATTTCTCATTTTACACTCCTTAATTTCTATTCTCCACTTTTCACTTCTCATGTCTCGATTCTTACTTCCGACTTCTCATCTCACATAACATATTCCACTTCTTACTGTTCTCTCCTCGTTTCTCTCTTCACTCCACAGATGCAACTTTCGACTCTTCAATTCTTATTTTTTATTTTTCATGATTGATGACTTGTGAGGGAAGTCAGATTTTTTTCTTTTTTTGAAAAAAAAATTGTTTAATTTTGATGTACATAGTTAAGTTTGTCGTTTTGAGGTGTTTTTCATGAGATATTGCGAAAAAAGATTCGGCTGCCGGTGGGACTTGAGCCCACACTATTCCATAAGGTACACGGACGTATTATCAATTATACAACAGCTGCCCTTGCAAGAAGTTGTTCCATAGTCAGCTAATAACGATGGGATATCAATCAATTCCCCGTATCCATCGAATCTGCTTTGGCAACATTTCACACCCTTTTCTCTCTACCCAACTTATTTTTTATGTGAAGTGAGAAGTGACAAATGTCCTATTTCTCACTTTCTAAATTCCCACGTTAAAAAATGGTAGGATTTCCAAATTCAGGTCGAAATCTCCAGCTCCACTAATTGGGTTTTAAGGATAGGGGAGATTATTACATATCTTGAATCTTTTGTGAAAACTGAGCCTAAATCCAAAATTTCATGAATTTGGGTGCACGGGATCTATTTTAAATTCATTTCGAAAGACCTAACAATTTCGCGTACTGAACACCCCTACCTTGATTTTACTATGAGCCGAGCTGTCAACCTGTGAGCTAACTGCCAAGCAGTCAAATTTGGGTTCTTTCTAAAATTACGTAACACTAAATTTGGTGTTTTTGGACCTCCTCGTAACACTTTTTGTATGGAAGGTTTAATTTTTTTTGTTCGAGACGAGCCAGCCTCGGGCGTTAATAAAGAATAATAATGATTTTTTTTTGTTTCTTTCTAAAGCAAATTCAAACAATTTTACGGTTTGACCCTATAAAAGGTTTGGAAATCACTGCCCCTAAACCGGAGCTCCTCTAGCTGTGCAATGGAAGCTAAACTCTCCTGGATTGAAGGTCCTTCGCCCCTTGTGTTTGTGTACATGCTTGTGTGTGTGCGTGTTGTGTAGGTATCTGAGCCATTGCCATTGCCCCCACTCTGCAACAAGATTGAGTCAGGGATTACAGTCTCCCCGAAAATCCAGTTTCAAAGCGAAAAACAACACACAGCTCAGCGCGATTATAGTTGCTGCTGCTGTTGGGGGACCTGCCGCCGTGCAATAACGATTTCATGAATCCTAATTTAGGTGAGCTTCTTCTAATGGTGGGGCAACGTCGTCGTCGTCGTCGCCGTCGCTTAGAAGCGCACCAACTCGGTGGAGCTTTGAAAAGTTTCTTATTATTATTGCTGCGGCTGCTGCTGCTACCATCGTTCGTTGTCCTCTCTCCGTACATCTGACCTGGATCTGTGCTGCCTGTATTCGAAATGGGTGGCTTTGGTACGTTCGTCGCCGCTTGAGTCTATTGGTACTATGTCTCGAGGTGTACCATTCAGGTCGGCGAACGTTTTCTGCTTGCTACTGTATATCATCTTAATTTTAGGACCAGCACCGACGACGACGACGATGATGGCGACAACATCGACTTCAGCACGGACGGTGCACCGAATTTGCCCTGTTTTGCTCTCGCATGTGCCCACACATGCTTCCACACGGTGAGGGCCAATAAGTAACTAAGCTGGTCGTCCTGTGAACAATAAGCCCTAAGCTGGCTGCAGTCAAAGTGATTTCGGAACAGAACGAAGGTCGCACTTCGGTACCGAAAACCAAAAGCGTTCGACACGTACTCACCAGATTACGTATTAGCAAACATTGGCATGCTTAAAGCTGGTGGCAGTTTTCAACCAGATTACAGACTAATTATTTCGAATCGTTACCATTCGAGCGCAGACAGGGCCGCGGCGGCCGAGAGTGTTTAGTGCTTCTAAGCAAGAAGTATGCACCGACTGCGAACCACTTTACGGGTTTTTGTTCATCATCTCTTGTTGCGAAAGCCGTGTACCAATCAGTTCCAATTAGGTACGAAGAATGTGACATTGCAATCCTTCTGAAGGTGAAGTGTGCAATTGGGTGAATTTGTTTCAAGATTTTCGTTTCGTAGCAACTACAAGTGATTACAAGTAAACGACGACAAGTAACGATGGCTGTGCCTTACGAATTCACATTTTTACAGCAGCTGGGAAAATAATTATTTGTTTAAGGGAATGTTTCAGAGGCGATCTTAAAAATGTGCCTTGTGATTGAGCAGTAGATATTTAAATAAACAGATACGCAGAAGTTTACGAACAACCCCATTAGTTTTCAAAGCTATTCAGAGATTCAGAAAGAATTCTAAACTGAGATATTTTTTCTTCTGAAATTCTAAGCAGAATTATGTGCTTCTATTGAGAAGACAAGAAATTACTTCAATAATTACTACTTGGATACTTTCAGCGATTCATTCAGGTTTGTCCAGATTCCATCAAGAATTCCATCTTTTCTCCATTTATGCTCAGGCAATCCAAAAGAATTTCCGTAAAAAAAAACAAACCAAAAATCACTGCAAAAATTCGAAAGAAAAAATTCGCAGGATTTTTTATATCTTTCCGAGCGTATTTTTATATATTACATTTAATTTTTACTTATTTTCACGCAAATCCTATCAAGATTTTTTTAATGATTTTCTACAGCAGCGGTTCTCAACATGTACTGAGGGTAGTTGAGACAAAAATGCGCAATTGCGGATGTTGTATTATAATTATAACAAAAAAAAAACACACACAATTTCATGATTGACCCTAAAACTTGAAACGACATATACTATTTTTATTCAGTATATTTTGTTCATGTGACTACCAGATAGAACGGATGTTTTTATTGAGGACATTTGTGGTCCGGAATAAAGAATATATTCAAGGGTTTGGGTCTCGATGATATTTTACAATAGCTGTTCAAAATAGTTTCCATTTCCCGGCCCTTTTTCGTATATCCCGGGATTTTTCGATGTTTCCTTAAAAAACTTATTTTTTTTATTTAAAAACGATTTTATTCAATGTTCAGGGATGAAGTTCATGTTTTAGAAAGCTCTAAAACAATATTTGATGCAGCGACCTGCATTACTGCATTCTAGCATCGAGAAAAAATACAATGAATTGGTGAACTAACCTTGTGCCCTATTCAGTATGATTTGGTTAGGCCAAGGAATTTTGTCCTCACTGTTGGTAATAAAATACTCATTTAACTGGGTGCTTTGCATCTTCAAAATTGAAGTTTTGTTAATCATACAGTTAATCATAACAGTTAAGACATTAAAAATATTCTCAAATTATTTACTATGGAAAACTAAGGCTATGTAAGAAATTTAATGATTGGTAAATTCGGTGACCTTCTCGAATTCCAATTAAATCCACGATTTAAACGCGATTCTGAATATTTGAAGGTGATGCAATACTTGAAATAGGTTTTGTAAAACCAACTTGAGAATATTTGTACTTTTAACTGTAGTATACGTTACAGTTAACTCGATAATTATCGATAAATCAACGAGTACTCGATAACGATAACATTAAATCAACGCTCACTTTATCGTCAACGAAACATCATCGTACAACCGTTATCGAAGTTGGCGTTAAATTAACGACGATAATTTATCGATTAACAACCCTGGAACAGATTATGGTCCGGGAAGATTTCGGATCTTAAACATAGTGTCGATGGATTATCTACAGAAACGTAATCGCGCATAAGTCTCGTGGCTTCGTGGGATCATGCATTGGCTGCGAAAGTCACGGGTAGCGCCGTACAGAATTTAGTGGGAGGTTCGAACTTTCGGTAGCTTGCTAGTTGGTCAGTAGGAGTCCAAGCGAAGCTTTGGTCAGGAGCTGGTCAGCAGCAAAAAAAATAGGCAGAGCATCGGGGTCGGACCACTTACACACTTAGTTTTTATTTCTGCAGCTCGGCAAAAATCCGCGCAGCCGTGCGCCAGCAAAATGAAAAACTGATATTTTATCAAAAATGACGTTTGTTAGCTGATTTTCGGCAAAATATTAGCTTATTTTCAGCAATTTCGACAGAAATCTCGGCAAAAAACATGTTTGCTGGGGCACGGCTGTGCGAATCTCGGTAAAAGCTCAACATTTTGCTGAGATCCCGGTAAAAAAAAATAAGTGTGTGTACTTGCGCATGTGCTGGAAAGTTTGTTGTACGAACGTCGATTGGAAGGACATGAATTGGATCAAGAATTGTTTTGGAGGCATGAAGCTCAGGAAGACTGACTCAATGTTGGGCGGCGCGAGGAGATTAGCAAGGCGAATATAAGCTAGTGTACACAACCTCGCTGTAGACGGGAGATGGGTAGGAAGCAGGCGTCAAAAATATGTAGCTGATCTTGTACTGTAGGTAGGGGAACTGCTCCTTGAATTCATACCATGTACCCAAATCAATACCATTCCAAAACAAAGAATTGGTGCGCTAATTATTTTATTTCTCATTTTTTTCAGCAGTGAGCACGCCGGAAAACTACAAAACACGACCCAAATTGAGGCTAAATTGCCTGTTTTGCGAATGTTATTGATATAGGCGCATGTTATTCATAATGGAACAGATACCATACTTGTCGTTTAATTAATAGAGAGGTGTAGCTGCTGGAAAAAGTATCAGTCAGCAGCCCTCCATTGAGTGGTTTAGGCGATTCTAATATTTTTTGTGAAGGTGTTCTATTAACTATCCCGATATTTTCATGTCTGTTTCTCTCTTACTAATTTAATAATAAGATGATATCGATTGTGCATCACAAAGAACCTGGGCTCCGTATACATGCCTGAGGCTACCAAATAAAGGGACTTGGAAAGAAATCATGGCTGATGACAGGTATGAAAATATTATATGAGTTCATCACCTAATTTGGGTTTCGCGTTCAAAACAAATAACTTTTGTAAGAAGAAAAATTTACACTGTTTGCGAACCGGAAATGAAACAGTATTTTATGTTTATATCCCGGGATTTTCGGGATTTCAAAAATAATATCCCGGGAATCGGGAAATCCCGAATTTTCCTAAATCCCGGAGTTTTTTGTGTCGGGATGGAAACTCTAGTTCAAAAGCTTAAGGAAGAAATATATTAAACCCATTTGGGAAAAAAAAAGTCCATCAATTTAAATATTGAAAATTAAATTTCCTGTTATTCTTGTTATACTCAACGTATCCCCGGGCCGTGATCAATCTACGTTGTATGACACTAGGCAATACGTTTACACTGCTGGCTTAAATTTTCAACGTGACGATTAATATATAGAACTCATGAAATCAATGTGAACTCGACTCGTGGAAAACTTATTCCAGATTATCCGAGGCTTGTGATAGACCCTTTATCACAACGGACCTTTCCATCCACTGACTGGTAGGCTCGAGCGTCCCGTCCTCTGCTTCAGACCCATAAGGGGTCCGAAACAGTTCAGTTTCAGGGTAGTAAACTTGTGAGAGAATAGAAGATAGAGGAAGAGAGTGTGGAGCGGCTTGTTGACCGCTTCCGGCTCTAGCGACTGCTATGGAACCTATTTATTAGAGAATTGTTTGTAGATATAGAAACGGTTGTATTTATGTTCATGATAGATGTTTAGACAGTTCGGGATCGCTACGATAGAGTTTGTTATAGCTTAGATGATGTATACTTATGGTAGAAGGGAAATGATTGAAATCCGTTTTCTGATGATTGTCGAAGAAGCTATGTAGATTGATATGATAGAGGTACGTACCGTTTGGGATTAGTATGATTACGTTAGTTTAAGTTTGGAAACATAAAATAGGAAAGGAGGAAGCAGGAGGGGTGGGGGAACGACATCGCCATAAACGACGCGGGACAACCATGCTCCACACGACAGTGCAACAATGCACCGAATCGGGTACCTCCTAAACTGTTCTATGCAACGCAGAGTTTTACCCTCTCTTGCGTTATGTGATACTGAAAATGAGCTCCTGATCATTTGATGGCAAAAAATAAAATAAAAACAATCAAACAAAATGAAAATATTCTAGCTAAATTTTACTATTTTGGTCGAGCATGGGTCAGCCGCCTGACACCCGCATTGAAACATATGTTCCATGCGTAACCAAATAATAAGCATGTTGACTATATCAGAATTTCTACGTTGCAATTGGCAAATTCTGGGCAAACTGGGCGTCAATTTTGACATACTATCAGAAAGGAGTGAAGGAGTGCAACACGAGTTTTCTTCAAAATTGAAACATCGACACAATTGGCAATATTGTTGACGGTAGTAGCCCCAGAGTTTATAGAGACAGTGCAAGAACGAATCTCTTCCTTTTTCGTTCTTCATTAAAGGTAGAAAAGAACAATTTTGACATTTTGTGGCCTTGTTGGTTTTTAATTTCTCTGTGGTGAGAAAGAGGTGAAGTTCCAGGTGAAGAAGAAGTTCCAGGGTGTCTACTCATTTGTAAAAACAAAGTGTTCCAAAATTCCTTCAGATATTTCTTTGGAAATTCTTTTACAATTTTTTTTGAAAACTCCTTCGGAAATTCCTATAGGAGCTCCTCCAAAATTTCTTGCGAACATTCTTCGGGAATACCTTTATACTATACTTTTGAGATTTCTTCTGGAATTTCTTTTAAAGATCTTCAATAGTTTCTTAAGAAGTTTCTCCGAAAACTTATTTAAGAATTCTTTCGAAAATTTCTTTAGCAATTCCTTTGGATTTTTATTCGGTAATTTCTTTAGAGAAACTTCAGAAAACTTCTTAAGGAATTCCAAAAGAATTTCTTACAACACTTTCTTCTAAAAATCATTTGGGGATTGTTGTAAATTCTTTTGCGAATTACTTTGTAAATTCCTTTAGCAATTGTTCCTCACACATGTTTCTGAAAATCGTATTGGAATCTCCTCCAGGAGTTCATGAGTTCCTTTGAAAATTCCTATACACTTTGTTCGAAAATACAACCGATGAAAAAGTAAAAGATTGCTAATGTCGCTCGTGTTTGCGTTACCAACATCTAGTTTGCTTGGACCTATCAGCCGATGTTGGTGATGAAACCATACATGCGCTACAACGTGATGGGCACCAAAGGCCAAGTTAAGCTTGTTGAAGCATATTTTGGCAAAATAATTGTAATGGTTACAGCGCCACTAGCGTCCTAGCATTTATGTTTCTACTGAAGACACCTTCGGAAATTTCTTCAGAAATTCTTTTGGAAAACTTTTTAAAAAGGCCTTGTTCCGGATATTCCTACGAAAATTCCTTTAGAGATTTCTGGATTTTTTTTTTCGCAATTATTTCTGGAATTCCTAAAGAAAATTGTTCCAGGTATTTCTTTGCAAATTCCTCTAGTAACTTCTTCGGAAATTCTTTCAGACATTCCAAGAGAAACTCTTTTGGAAATTCCGGCCAACTTGAAAGATCTCCATCCTGAGCATTGTCCAGCTATCGCTTTAACTGGTTAGATTTCGGTCGACTTCTTTTATTTCTTTATTGAGGCTTCGCCGCCATGAGCCTCTGGTCTGCTGCGATGTCTCGCTGGGTTCCAGTCTAATGCTTGTTTACAGATTTCGTTTCCGCCCTTGCGTAGAGTGTAGCCGACCCAGTCCGATCCCGAATTTCTGTTGCTATCGGCCTCTGGTGACAACGACGATGGATCTCAAGATCAATTTATGAAGCCACCAGGCCCGAATTATATACCGCAGGCATCTGTTGATGAACACCTGCAGTCGTTGAGTGTTCTCCACTGATACACACCATGTTTCGCTAGCGTATAACAGCACAGATTTCATGTTAGAGTTGAAAATTCGTATTTTGGTGCGATCACTAATCAGCCTGTTTTTCCAGATATCTCTTAAGCTCACAAAGGCATCCCTTGTCAATCTTGGTACCGTCGTATGAGGCAATTTGGCTACCAAGATATTGGAAGCTTTCAACAATTTCCACTGGTTGCCCGGCTACTGTGAAACTGGAAGGGGTAACCGTGTTTACATCCAACGATTTGGTTTTGTTGACGTTGATGACTAAGCCTGCCGAAGAGGAGCACTCGGCAAGGTCGTTGAGTTCAATCAAAGTTAATTACCTATTTCCGGGGATTAAGCCACCCGACATGGACGTTAATTTACAATGTTATGAAACTCATATGTGAATATGTACGTTATGTGGAAGATATTGATTTGGAAAATGTATTGGAGGTAACCACTTTCCCTTCGATGGGACTCGAACCCATGACCCTACAGTACGCTAGACTGGTGCTTTAACCAACTAAGCTACGAAGGACCTCCGTCGGCCTTCGCAACCTAGCGGCTACTGAACGAGCTCGAGATTCCCATATTGGACGCATAGTCAAATCACTCGCAATCCATTTTCTCAAGCCAATACTTCCACATGTGTATAGTACACGTCCACATTAGAGGAGCGTGAGTATTTAGAATGTCTGGCGGCTATACACATTCTTCATCAGCAACTGTACTGCCGCCGGAGAGTCGCATCGATCTTCTCCTGAATAGGATAACTTTACATAGAACTTTGAGAACGGTACACAGCAATATAATGCCTCGCTAGTTATCACATACATTCAGGTCCTTTTGCCCTTTTTTGGGCACCTTCACTAAGATACCTTGCATCCAGTCGACCGGGAAGGTTGCGGTGTCCCAGATGTTACGAAATAAACGATTGAGTAGTTGATCGGATGTCATGGGGTCGGCTTTGAGCATCTCGGCTGATATGCGATCGACCCCTGGGGCTTTATTCGATTTCATGCTTTGGATGGCTGTTTGAATCTCTAGCAGTGATGGAGCTTCGGTATCCTAGATCCGGATCCTAGGCAGATCATGTCGAGGTGGTGGTGGCCTGGCTGGCAGTTGAAAAAGTTGTTCGAAGTGCTCGAACCAGCGTTTCAGCTGTTCAGTTGGTTTGGTCAATAACTGATCATTCGCGTCTTTCACATGCATCGTTGCATTCATCTTCACCCCGCTTAAGGGTCGTGAGATGTCGTAGAGGAAGCGAATGTCACCGGTTGCTGCGGCTCTCTCTCCTTCGTCAGCCAGATAGCCTGCCCACGCTCGCTTGTCCCGTCGACATTAGCATTTCACTTCCTTCTAAAGAGCCGAGTATCGTTGACGGGTTAAGACTTTAGCCCCTCTGGTTCGCCCTATCGCGGCTTCTTCGAGAATATCTTTTGATTTTTTTTTGAAAAATCAATTAGGAATTCTTTCGTTTATTCTTTTAGCAAAACTCCTTCAAATTCCATAAGATTTTTTTTTTGAAGATCCTTTCAGGTTTTCCTTCAGCAATTTCTTCAAGAATCCATTTGAGGATTTCTTCTTAAATTCTAGGAAATTTTTCAGGAACTCATCCAGGGATAATTAAGAAAATTACGCTAATAATGTCTATGCACACTACTTTATTGACTCCTTCGAAAATTCCTTTGAAAAATCCTTAGTGTTTTTTTTAATGCATTCTAGAATTTTTTTCGAATGACTTCAAAAAACAATTTACAAAGCAATCCTTAACTAATTCCGTTAGATTCCTCTAGAACTTGATTGATTTTTTATTTCAGGAATTCATTGGAGATTGTTGAAACATAACAATCCATAAATGAGGGGGTTGGAAGTAGAGAGGTGTAAGTAACATTTTTGTTAAATTTGAGTTGACTACTACTACCGTAATCTGAAAAGTGACGTATACGCCAATTTCCAAAAATAATATTAATGAGTAATACTCATCAAGCTTTTTAACAGAACAATGCAAAACATGCATGTTGTAATTTGGCACTTACACAGTAAAAAATGGTTTAGTTTTAGAGGTTTGCAGGTATATGTCGCTTGTATGTCTTTTGCAATAAATGTGAAAATTCACAGAAAATTAGTAAATCACAGTAAATTACTATCATACAAATTATATTGAACAAAAATTTTTTTTAAATATTTTGCACCCATTTTTCACAAAAATAAGTGTTTGCTACTTACACCTTTTTGCGTTTGACCCTTTCAAATATCAAATACATTTTAAATTTTATGACTGGATTGGTACATTTATTCAAGGTTATGGATCATTTTCATCTTTTGGGAAAGTTTACGCATGATCAGGGTTTGCAGAAATCGCTCTCAATAGATAGTAAACAACGATAAAAGAAAGGCAAAAACTGTTCCGAATCATGCCATGCCACAAGCCATGATGACAAATTGATCAAACTTGTATACAAGTGCGAAAAAACAGAACCGGATAGGCAGCTTCTAGAAAGAAGTGATGATTCTCGCTTTGTTATCGCTTATTTGTGTTGGGGACTGCACAGCTGTGTAGAACAAGTTGGCATGCATCATCACAACCTTTGAAGTAATGAATAGTTCCACTGAGCTATGGAAGGGTTGGATCCACATAGCAGTATTATAATCTCTGTTCATTAATTAAAATTGAAATAAATGAAATATTTATTGAATAAATGAAGATATATCCCCTCCGAATTTTAAAAGCTGTATTACTTTTCATTGGCATTACATTATAAACTGCGATGTTTCAAAGATAAGTTGTTTTTTATGCATTGCTAGACGATGAACATCCTACGCCCAGGGAAGTCAACAAACCAGCCTCCTCGATTGTCTTCCATCAGAAGATATGAAGTTTTTAAACATCAAACATCGCAATGTTTACCCTTTCTTCGGGAATACATAAAATTTCGTGTTTCAATGAAATCGAAACCATTTGAAGCTAACATGACTTGAAAATGGAAATTATTAGTGTTCGCAAAGTTAAAAATTGCTATGTCGAAGTACGTAAATTCTCGTAAAGTAAAATCGTCGGAGTACCAGATAAGGAAGAGGTAGAGAACCGCTGTTCCACAGGATATTTTGAGAGTATCCAGAAAAAATGTTTTAAGCTTCCACGAGAATTTTTTGAAATTCCAGTGGATGTTTTTTCAATATTCCACAGGAAATTCCTTCCCATTCAAAAAAAATTCCGTGCTACTTCGAAGGGATTTCCCGTGAAAATTTGTAGGAAAACACTTTTGAAATTCCTTCCACAGGAAACCTTCCAATTACTGACTTCCACAAACTAATTTGAAATTACTTCGAATTTCACCGAAAAGTTCAACAACATTTTCAAGAGCGATTCATTCCATTTACCACGAAAGATTTCATCGATTTTCCACAAAAACAACGTTCGAAGTAGACTCGTAATAGTAGAGTGGGAGGATATAATGAAAGTGAGAACCGGGTGGAGAATTGGTATCTCATATTGCAGCTGGTTGGAAGTTTTTGTGACCAGAGAAAATGGGATTATTCGTGAACGTGGTACTGACATGATCTCCACGAACGGGGAAAATCAGGTTATCGGCACGAAATCTTGAATAAATCAACTGTTTTGGAGTATTGTACTCCGGGTACTGGAGTATTGAAATCCGGGAACTCCGGAAATTTTGAAGAAATTCCCGAGAAAATTTTAAAGTTTCTCTAGACTGCACCGGGAATTGAACTCAGCCACCATCAGCTAAGGAGGGCCCCAAAAAACATTGGTGGTGAATAAAACGCTTATATGACCAAAACTAGTCTTCTATATTCTTCTAAAATTGTTTGTTTGAGGGCTGAAAGTTGTTTGGCCTAATATGTTGTTTCATCAAATAAATCATTTAGCTAAAGCCAGGGTTTGCAGAAATCGATCTTAATAGATAACGAACAACGATAAAAGAGAGGCAAAACCCTCTTCGAATCATAACAACTCATGAAAACAAAACTATCGCACTTGTATACAAGTTGATAAGAAAATTATTTTGAGCTTTTTAGTGGAATGTTTTCACCTGTCATAAGACGAGTTTGAACAATCCCATTGAATTCCACCACTTAAGTGGTGGAATTCAATGGGATTGTTCAAACTCGTCTTATGACAGGTGATACAAGTTGAAAAAACTGATTCGAATAGGAGGCCCCAACTGAGGGGGTTTGTTAAAACGCTTTGTTATTATTTTATGTTTGGGAGCATATTTTGTTCGCACAGCTGTGTAAAACAAGTTGAAATGCATCATCAGAACCGGTGCCCCCGCTACCTAACGAGAGTATATACAGATATATTAAGTGGGAGATTCTCTCATTCTGCTTTGGATTCAAACCCTGGCTGAAGCCCATCTATTTTGCCGAAAATGTCATTTAGTCGAACAGTTCCTTTGGTCGAAAAAAAAACAATTGTGGCTGAACTGGTCGTGTGGCAGTAAGCGTCATTTGGCCGTGATGAACATTCGACCGAAAGTGTTGTTTTGCTGAAATGGTCATTTTGCCAGAAAAGCCGTTTAGCCGAATAGGTCATATGGCAGAAAATAGCCGTTTGACCGAAAAGATTGTTTTACGGAAAGGACATTCCTCTTTCTGCCAAACGACGATTTCCACTCAACGACAACGACACCCAAAAGAACTGGTAGGGCAACCGCCTTCTTGGTCAAATTACCAGTTCGGTAGTAATAAACAATTACAAAATTTTTCACAAAATATATTTCTTTTTCAACAAAAAACTTAAAACTTTCCACAAAAATCAATAAAGAGCGATAAAAAAGTATGAAAATTTCATATTTATTTATTGCTCATAACCCGATTTCTTCATTGGCAGTTTCTAATTTTTTTATGAAAAAATTTCTAATTCTTCATGGAAGTTTCATTTTGCTGCCGTTTGCGCGGAATGGCTTTCAGCCAGACGACAGCATGTAGAGTCATTTGGGCAAAAAAGTTAGGCCGAATATGTCATTTAACCGAACAAACCTTTAGCCCAAACCCGAACTGCCCGATTTATTTATTTTGCCGAAATTAAAAGTTGGCAGAAGGGCCATTTGGCCGAATATGCTATTTGGCCAAACAGGTGGATGTTTTCGACCATACAACCCATCAATACCATATAATCTACATTTGGCCGACAATTTGGTCAACATTTCCGATGGGATTCCGAGGGGAATCCCGAAAGGATTCCGATGGGAATCCCGACAGGATTCCGATGGGAATCCCGACAGGATTCCGTTGGGAATCCCGACAGGATTCCGTTGGGAATCCCGACAGGATTCCGTTGGGAATCCCGACAGGATTCCGTTGGGAATCCCGACAGGATTCCGTTGGGAATCCCGACAGGATTCCGTTGGGAATCCCGACAGGATTCCGATGGGAATCCCGACCGGATTCCGATGGGAATCCCGACAGGATTCCGATGGGAATACCGACAAGATTCCGATGGGAATTCCGACAGGATTCCGATGGGAATCCCGACAGGATTACGATGGGAATCCCGACAGGATTCCGATGGGAATCCCGACAGGATTCCGATGGGAATCCCGACAGGATTCCGATGGGAATCCCGACAGGATTCCGATGGGAATCCCGACAGGATTCCGATGGGAATCCCGACAGGATTCCGATGGGAATCCCGACAGGATTCCGATGGGAATCCCGACAGGATTCCGATGGGAATCCCGACAGGATTCCGATGGGAATCCCGACAGGATTCCGATGGGAATCCCGACTGGATTCCGATGGTAATCGCGACTAGATTCTGAAGGGAATCCCGCTAGGATTCCGAATGGAATCCAGTCAGAATTTCGAATGGAATCCAGTCAGGATTTCGAATGGACAGGATTCTGAAGGGGTTACTAATGGAATCCAGCCAGAGTTTCTAATGGAATCCTTCTAAATTTTAGCATTAGCATTAGCATTGAGCAATTCGCACAAATTCGTAGGTGGTACAAGCCAAGACTATTGTATGAGAGTAGCATCACTTTCATCCGTTACCACAGATATTGATTTGGGACTAATCACTATCTCTTAGATGGAAGCAATGTACCCTCCAATAGTCGAGATCTGTCCTGGCCACGTCCTTGCGAATGCTGAGGAAAGGGAAGGATGGTTAGTTGGACACCTACTTAAGAAAGATGCAGAGAACTCTACGACCTCTCATAGGTGCCACAGGAGGTTTTGGGATTGTGTGGAAGGTTATAACAGTAGGAAACGTTTTGGTATAACGTGAAAAAAAAAAGAATTAAGAATTAAGATAGAAATACACAGTAGAAAAGGGACGATCCTGGAATTGAGCCCACGACATCCTGCTTATAAGGCAGAAGCGGTAGCCACAAGACCACCGAGCTCGTCTTCTAATGGAATCCTTCTAAATTTGGTTAGAAAAACTTTTTTCCCTTAAAAGTGTCAAGCTTGCGATGTATGGACGGTTGGTAGGGAACATAATCACCTATCTTGAGACACAATATCATTCAAATCAAAAAGGGCGTGTTTTGCAAATCGAGTTTTAATTTTTTTAAACTGATTTTTTTCAGTGCAGAGCTCAATTTGAATTGTTACTAATATCTTTACTAGAAACTTTGACTGATTTTGCGATAGTCACCCATACAACATTTTTTTGTAGGATGCGACGATTTTTTAATGTATCCATTTGAAAAAATGAATAAAAAAAATTTGGCTGTTTGCCCCACTTCTAGGCATGTCTTTGTCGAATTCAAAATTTTACTGATTCAGAATTCTCGACTGTACTGTGGTAGTGATTCGTAACTTTCCAGCAACAAAAAATGCTCCTCAAAATAGATTAGATTAAGTACAAATGAGCATGAGCATGAGCATGATTGACCGCCCACGGTTGCTACTCCGTTATTGCCAGGTCAGCTGTAATTACACAGAGAACCAACAGATGAAGTTTGGGACTAACATCATCTTCAATGTGTAAGAACTGGTGACCCAAAAATAAGCAATACCAGCGCCGGCCGTGTCCGAATGCAGGTCAATTAAGGAATGGGTAGGAAAATGTTGACATGATTCTCGCTTTGATAGAAGCCGACGAGTCATCTGCACTTCCACGAGAAATCACTGGGATGTTGGATATATGGAGTAGGGAGTGTGGCAGGGTTCGTTTTGGTAAACGGTATGCCGTGTATAACGTGTAGTTTGGTCGATGGAAATAAAACTCATCAATTTATTTAAAGGCCGCACAAAGCAGAACAAAATTCCGGTAACCGGCCGATCGTTCTGCTTACCGCACTAAGCAGAACAAAATTTCGAGGACCGGCCGATTGTTCTGCTTACCGAAGAAAACATGTCTGGACGTGATCTAAAATTTTACTTAAACTTGGAAATAAAACTCATCAATTTATTCAAAGGCCGCACAAAGCAGAACAAAATTCCGGTAACCGGCCGATCGTTCTGCTTACCGCACAAAGCAAAACTAAATTTTGATAACCGGCCGATCGTTCTGCTTTCTGAAGAAAATATATCTGGACGCGATCTTCGATCGTTCTACGTCCAATTCAAAACACGAACAGCACTGATTGTTTCACTTTCTTTTTAGATAATTCAATCACCCGCACAACAAAACTGGACATTTCGATAACCGAGGGATCGTTCTGCGCCCAACACAAAATACGAAAAAACTTGCACTAACACAATAATCCCTCTAGGGTCATCGAATACACAAACCTTAACATGTATTATAAAGATAATGAATATTTTTCACATTTTACTCAGTTTTTCTAATTTTTCATGTAAATTTTTAATTTTAGTTCTACCTAATATTTATTTTTCCTATTTATATTTTAATATTTCTTTATCAACCCTCGTATTTTATATTTATTCTTCATACTTTCAATTTATATTCAAAGTGTAATTTTGATTTCACAAAAAATTGTTCGAAATTAAAGGATTTGAACAAAATAAAAGTGAACAACTCGACTTGCTGGTTTATATAATTTTCTTTGGTTAACCAATATCTACAAACTTTTTCCCTTAAGATTTATAAGACAGAATGGTAACTATTTCGGAAATTTTGGGCAAACAAGAAAAATTCGTGAAAACTCCCGAAAGTTCAATTAAGGTACACTGGGGGAAGTGGAAAAAGGGGGTAAGTGTAAAAATCAACTCAAAAAATTGGAATTGTACATACTTGACAGTTTTTACCACATTATAACATTGTGCAAGAATATACTTTGATGCCCACACTAATACCATATTAAAATTTGTATAATACATACACTTACACGGTAAACGCTTGAACTGTTCATTTCCATTCATAAAATCAAAGCTTATTTGCGCCAATTGTCATTTTTCAAGTGAATTTATATCACAGGTGACCATTTCAATACAATTATACTAATCCCATTCAATTTGTAGTGGTTTGTACCATGATAGCAAATAATTTAAATATTTTTCACTTACCCCTGGTATCAAACACTGCGGGGAAGTGGAAAATGGTCTGATCACGAATTTTTCCCATGCCACCAGGGTTTATTTTGGTGGCTGTGAATCTTAATATGTTCCTTCTTTGTTATCATTGCGATTTCAGTGGTGATTGGGCTAATGTAGATAAGAAAAAGCCTGATTAATCCACCTACCGGTATTAATGCATTTCACATGTTTTACATATGAAAAAAATTTATGAGAAAGAAAAAATAGCACCGGTAGGTGAATATATTTCACAATTCACGTTCTTTCACATTTATAGCAAGTTTTGCTGTTGAATTCAATTTTTTTTGCGACCAAATTGGCTAAGAACAAGTGCTTAAAAATATGAGATTATTTTGTACGTGTCTTTCGCACACACATACATACAAACCCGCACACACAGACCTCACCTCAATTCGTTAAACTAAGTTGATTAGTTTATAACCCTGTGAGCCCCATTTTCCTATAAAAGTTCATCTTTGAGGAGAATCTATAGATTTTACGTACACTTAATGCTCGAGAATGCAAAACCAGCCCTCGACTAGCTATTACGAGAATTCCTTGGGAACCTATGCCGTTAAACTAATGAAATTATTCGACAAAAGCTACTCAGAGCAATTACCGTTTCGATTTTAGTTATATATAACTACTCATCACAATTGAAGGTCAAGGTAACATGGGTTTTCCACTTACCCCATCCCACTGGGTTAAGTGGAAAAACAACTCCTAATTTTCAAATATTTTTCCATAAATTTCAAGCAACCAAAATGGTATGAATTACCGCACAGTTGGTGCAAAATTGACTGTTTTCGATAGTCCATTTTGATGATGGTTTTACACTAATTCAAACATGCACTATCGATTTTTCCTTTTCCACTTCCCCCAGTGTACCTTAAATCAAATGGGAAATATCAAACATGATTTCTTTATATTGTACTTTGCAGAAGCCAGATGAAGCGTAAACTAAGTAACGTTCTCTCTTTTAACGCTTAGATTTAGTTTGCGTTTTCCCGTTTTGGGCGCAAATGGAGATTTTACAATAATACAATTTTTTCTGCCCACCTGGCCACATCCTTGGGAATGCTTTTGAATTGTAATAGAACTATCATCTAATGAGTGCTCGGAACAGAGGAGTTGAAAAATAGCGGGTGTGTAAAATGTAAAACGAACATGAATCAAACAAATCGGAAAGAGCTCACCGAAGTTCCGTTAGACTCCTCGCTGCACAGCTTCCGTTTCGCTTCGCTTCCGTTAGAATGACTCTTGAGCACCGTGAATGCATCGTTTGGAAGAAGAACATTTCAATCATTGGGCAGGTTTGACTGTTTGAGTCATCTTCGCAAAACACTTGAGCATCGTCGGTAGTTTTCAGATTTTGCTTCACTGGAACAGCATCAGCAGAGGTCGGGTGAACGTTGGGTTTGGGTTGAAGAATATGTACACTGATCATCATCACAGGCATCGTAAATAAAACTGCTTTCTCTTCAATATTAAAATAGAAAACAGACTAGAAAAGTATTGAAAACTAGAAGTAGCAAATATGAAGGATCAAAAAACAAAACACGTCCGTTCCATAGATTAGATTAAGTACAAATGAATGAATTAAAAAATCAATGTTTGACATGGAAAATATTGCAATTTGAAAATGTCTGCATGAAAAAAAAATCATTTGTAAAAAGTATGACAACACATAAATTGCTACACGACATGAAAAATGTTAGAAACCATGAAAAACATCTGCTTCTGTGATGTCCGTAACGCCAAAACGTAAGAAGAGATTGTTTGACAATTTGTTATTGAATCGGTGTGCAACCTCCGCTCGCTAAACGTGACCTCTATTTGTGCATTTCAGCAATGAATTTCCATTAGTATTAAAAATGTGCATGCCAATGAAGCTAACACAGGTTTCAGATTCAAAATTGATTCTATCCTTGGATCTTGGTCATAAATTAATTATATGTAAAGTGATGAGTCCTTAGCTGACCCATACTGCTGTGGGAAACGTACTTCTTAAAATCATAACGGTCTACGTATTTTTGAAATTCATTTGATCTTAACCACCTTTGTTCTACCTCTTTTTTGCCCTTCTCGTACCACATTTTTTACTGTCGAAGCCATAGCAAAGGAAGCAAAGGCATTTGTATTCAAGAATGTTTACAACATCTCAATATTTTTTGACAGCCCCTGAAAATGTAATCATCTTCAAAGGAATAACTTGCAATCAACTTAAAATGCGCAGGGACTACAGAAACCCCTCGTAAATTATGCTGCATCGATGATTCATAACCCGATTAACATATGGCAGAATTTAATAAAAATGCAAATACATTCTAAACAAGATGAATAAATTCCTTCATTCCATAAATGTTCGCCCCTGTCTCTTTCATGTTGCTAAATATCAAATAAAAGGAGAATGACGACAACGACAACGACGACGACGAAGACGATGATGATGATTACGCCGTGAAAATTTTCGGAACTTTCTTCCAACTCTCCCGCCACCGAATACCGGTGGGACCAGACCGAAAATTTTCAACCCACAACACGGCAACCGACAACCAACACCAACGCACAACCACCGAACCAGCCATCATCGTAAAAGTGTTCAACCTTTTCGTACGGCACAGAAGTCGAATTCGCGCGAGGGAGTGAATCCTCCGAAAATCATCTTCACCCCTTCATCCCTCGAGCAGCCGCACGCTCTTTGTTCTTATCCTAGCGGGGGCTCACGCCTCACGTGTGGCGGATTGGATTGACGACGGTGTCTATCCCCGAGCCGGCCGCATCGTTCGGAGCGAAGATAAAAGGGATGGACGGATGCGTCAGCGGCAAGCAGCAGCAGCATCATCAACAAGATTTCCCAAAACGCAGCTCCGTTCCAGTGTATGTGAGTGTGTGTCTGTGTCTGTGGATGTGTTTGCTATGAGCGACACCGAAAAAGAAAATTTCGATCCCACTGAACTCCGGGCGCATCCCTATCGTCAGTGTCTCATTTTCTCTGCCGTGTCTTCGTCAACTTCTAGCAGGTACTACCTACATTGGTTTGCGAAAATTTTAGATCAAATGAAACTATGTTAAAAAAAAAAGAAAATTTGGATTTTTCGAAATCATTTGACGTTTCGATGATCTTCAGTTAACTTTTTTAGGATCTACAATAGAATAATTTTCAATAAAATATAATTTTCCCCTGAAATTGAACACTAAATGGAACTTAATTCTGAGTAACAGTGCTCGGCAGTTACTCGGCACACAAAAGAGCCGTAGTTTGGGATGTGAGGTGAATGATTCATCAAGTGAACCGGGTATGTTTGTTCTCCCTTTCCCTCGAGCGCACTCCGGAGCACAGACACATATATGAAATGCTCCGCTCGTATCGTAATACTGTATTACAGGTGACGCCAAATGGTTTTGGGATGCTGCTCGATACCAACTCAGCCAGAGCAATAACAGTAACGAGTAACCACAAGACGCAGGAGGAAAAGGACAATTTGTAACCTAATAAAATTGGAGGAACATTCACCCCCCGTACATATAAATAGGATGCGTTGCGAGATGGCTCCGATTTTTGAACTTTGAATGCTACCCTCGAAGCAACTCGGTTCAATGGCGGTAAGAGTGAGGACAAGATAACAGGGCTGGTCACGTATTCATGACGAAATAATAGTGACTGTCATAGCCATTAAACGAGTTGTGCATTGCATCGATTATTTTTTGACATCTTGCCTCAAATAGTGTACTCGTAGACAACCCTGCCAGTTAAGCAGATTTTCCCCCTTGAGCCGTCCTAATTTTGCATTCCACTTGAACGGACGATGTTTTGTTGTTGCCGGCGTTGTTGTTATTGCAGCAGAAGCGAAAAGCGATTGATCGAATACTGTGGTGTGGCCCAATCCAAATAAGAAGAAGCAAGGCGCTATATTGGGACTCTCGACAATAATGGGGAATAGAATGGGGACCAAGCCGTGACGGGAACGTCGAGTAGTGTTCAGGTCTTATCGTATTATGTGTGTCGTCTCGCAGAGTGCGCCCATCAACCACCAACCAACGCAGAAGAACCCCAATCGAATCGAACATGCACAGGCGGGAGGACATATGTCGAATGGCAGCGAACGCGCGTCAACTCGAAAACCGAAAACGGAGTTTTTTGAACCATTTTTCCCTTGTCGGGTTTTGGATGCGCTACGTGTTTCGAATTAAATATCTGGCCAAGGATAATGGGCGCAAGTATGTGTGTATGTGTGTGCGAGGGAGAGACCTCGATACCGATGTGCGCCTCTTTCTGGAAGCAGCCATGAATAATGGGTTTTGTTGATTGCTTCTGCCGGACTGAAGGGATACGGCGGATGTGGAAAAGGTAAGTTTTGATGAACTGAATTATCCCGAGACGAGAAAAAGCCAATGATTCATCAACATCAGGATCAGGCTGTGTGGTTGGATGGGGGCGGATGGATGATGTGCGAAAACTGAAACTTGGGGGTCAGGTCCCAGGTTAAGTCAAATAAAATCCCATAGCCGTCAGAGACGGTATAAACGATTTATAACAGAAGAGTTAATCGATTTTTTTAAGTAATAATATTGACTATCTCTAGTGACTCCACTTTCTACCAGCGAATAATCGTAACTTCAAAAACTCTAGAAACTTGCTTACTTTGGCTCATCTCTGAGGAAGTTGTCTAACTCCGGTCTCAACTAAGGCGAAGTCATCTTTAGGGAAGTTGTCTTAACTTTAAGGAAGATGTCTCAGCGCCAAAGCGAGATTGTCTCCACTTCAATGCAGATGTTCAATTTCGGACAAATTGTCTCAACTACAGCTGAGTTGTGTCAATTTCAGTGAATGAGACAACTTCGGTGATGCTGAGACAACTTCATTGAACTTAATACAACCTCAAGGGGTCGTACATATATTACGTAAGCATTTTTTTCTGGGTTTTTCGACGCCCCCTCCCCCCATGTAAGATTATTTTCATACAAATGATTTTCAATTTATATGGTGCGTAAGAAAACAACAGACCCCTCCCTCCCCCCATAAGTGCTTACGTATTATGTGTACGGCCCCCAAGTTCAGTCGTCATCTTCAAGTCAGCGAAGTTGTCTCCAACTCGAGGGAAGTTGTTCTAACTCTAGGAAAGTTACCTCAACTTTGGTGGAGTTGTCTCACCTTCCAAAAAGTTGCCTCAACTTGGATGAAATGGTTCCAACTTGAAAGAAGTTCTTTCCGGTTATCAAAAGAAATTCGCTTTGAAACTCGGAAACAAAATTCTCTCCGAATTTCTAAAGAATTCCAATCCGAATTAGATCATCCGAAAGGATGAAATTCTTTCCTTAATTCGACAGAAATTGTATCCGAATTTGAAAATTTATTTCTGCGAATTGTGAAAGAAATTATCAACCGAAATTCGAAAATAAACTCTCCAAATTTTGATAAAAGTTTTCTTCTTATCTTTAAGAAGAAATTCTCTCCTAAGATCTAAAAATAATTCTCCGAATTTCGAAAAATTAATGTCTACGAATGAAGAAAATCTCTCCACATAATTTTTTTTTCCAATTTAGAAAGAAAATCTCTTCAAAATTGTTAACAAATTCTTTCCGGAATAATAAAAAATTTCTTCGTATTATGATAAAAGTACTCTCCGAAGAAATTCTGTACGAATTTGAAAAGAAGTTCTCTCAAAAAAACAAATGTTGATCAACGTTCTTTCCAAGTTTCAAAAGAAATTCTCTCCTAATTATGAAAAAAATATTCGAATTTCGAAAGAAATGCTCTTTGATTGCCAAAAAATTTCGGAATTAATTCTTATTTTGTTTTGAAAAAAATTCTCTCCGAATCTCAAAAGAAAATCTCTCCGGATTTTGAAAATGTCTGCGAATGTCGAATTCTACCCGAATTACAAAAGAAAATCTCTCCACATAAATTTTGAAAGAAATTAGCTTCAAAATTCTAATGAAATTCTTCCCGGATAAAAAAATCTCTTCAAATTTTGATGAAAGTATCTTCCGAATGTCGAGAGAAATTCTGCCCGAATTTGAAAAAAAGTTCTCTCCAAATTAAAAAAAAAAACCTTGCCGAAGTTCGAAAAACAAATCCCTACAAATGTTGAACATCGTTCTTTCCAAATTTCGAAAGAAATTCTCTCCGAATTATGAAAAAAAATATTCGAATTTCGAAAGAAATGCTCTTTGATTGCCAAAAAAATTCTTACCTAATTTTGAAAGAAATTCTCTCCGAATCTCAAAAGAAAATCTCTCCGGATTTCGAAAATGTCTCCGAATGTCGAATTCTGTCCGAATTACAAAAGAAAATCTCTCCTCATAATTTTTTTTCCCAATTTTGAAAGAAATTCTCTTCAAAATTCTATTGAAATTCTTTCAGGAAAAAAAATCTCTTCAAATTATGATAAAAGTATCTTCCGAATGTCGAGAGAAATTCTGCCCGAATTCGAAAAGAAGTTCTTTTCAAATTAAAAAAAAACACCTTGCCGAGTTTCTAAAAACAAATCCACTCCCTCTCAGATTCGACAAATCGACGTTTGAATCTTTGTTTACAAAAGCAGATAGGTCGTTTTGAAAAAATGATATTGAAATGCAAATTACAAAACCTCCCCGAATTTCGAGAAAAAACATTCCTCCGAAATTTTTCACAAATTTTGAAATAAAAACGCTTAGAATTTGAAATACTTACCTAATTTTGTAAAAGAAATGCTCACCGAATTTCAAAAGAAATTTTCTAAGAATTTTAAAACAAAAATCATTCCAAAAATTTAAAAAAAAACTTTTCAAGTTGAGAAAAAATTTCTTGCTAAATATAGAAAAAAAGTTCCCTCAAGAAATACTTTTCAAATTGAAAAAAAAGCGCTCCGGTCCTTGAAATAAATTCTCTCCGATTTTCGAAAGAAATGCTCTCCAAGTTTTGAAAAACAATTTCTCCGAATTTGGAAATAACGTTCCTTCAAACTTTCAAAACATCGAATTTCAAAAGAAATAGTCTCCAAATGTAGGAACAAATCTCTTCAAATTTCGAGAGGAATTCTGTCCGAATTTCTAAAGAAAATCTTTCAGAATTTCGGAAGAAATTGTTTCCAAATTTAAAGTTCTCTAAATTTCTAAAAAAAAGAAAAGATTCTCTAAATTTCTGAAGCATTTTTTTCCGGATTTCAAAAGAAATTCTCTACGAATGTTGGAAGAAGATCTGTCTACATGCTAAAATGAAATAACTACAAAAAGAGAATTATAAAAGAAAATATTTCCAAATTTCTAAACAAAATCTCTCCTAACTGCAAAAAAAATCTCAAATTTAAAAAAAATCTGACTTCCGAAAAAAAAATTGTCCGAATTTAGATAAAAAAAATCTCTCCTTATTTCGAAAGAAAAACTCTCCAAATATCGAAAGAAATTCTCTCTGAATTAAAAAACAATCACATCGATTTTTGAACAAACTGATCTGCAAATTTCGAAAGAAATTCTCTCCGTATTATAAAAAAGTGTCTTTGGATTTTTGGAAAAAATAATTCTTCAAATTAAAAAAAAAACCTATTTGGAGTTATCTTTTGAAAGAAATACTTTCCAAATTGATACCGTACGGTACGACCTCTTGCCCTCGAAGTACCGTCGACAGGTCCTAGAAGAGGAACCGTCCTAAACCCCTGCCACGGTAGCCAACGGGGTGGGTACGCAAGGCCTCTTTTAGTCATCGAGTCCCAGGGTCGATGGAGGTAATGGGAAGGTTTTCGGACTTGCTAAAAATCGGAAGCTTGGAGGTTAGATTACAAACAGTTTACTTACGGTAAGTATGAGGGTGACAATGCCAGACTACTTACAAGGCCAACTTGCTGCTCGACGGCGTGCACGAAACACCGATGGCGATATGGGTCTCGGCTCGATGGATTAGCCGACGGGTGGCTTGGATTGACGGTTCGGTCGACTGATGGCAGGACAGCACGTAGTGGCGGATGAGGATAGTCACAAAACTGGCTTGGCTTGCTGGTCCGGCCGGCGGAGTGGCGGACGGGTGACCTTGTTCTCGATTTGTTGTCGGATGCCCAAGATTGGTCGACGGGAGGTGGAACTCGCCGAATTGCCGACGACTGTGACGATTGCGACTCGTTGGGGTGGGTGACGGGTGAAGCGATGCGGAACTCGCAGATTTGCCGATGAATGGTTCGGCCGGAACGGATGGTGTGGCCGGTTTGAGGTCTGACGGGTGACGTTGTCCTTACACGACTTGCGGACGGATGTCCAAAATGGGTCGACGGATGACGGAACTCTTCGAATTGCAGATGGAAGGTTCGGCCGACTGATGGCGTGGTTCGCCGGAATGGCCGACGGATGGCACGATGCGAAACTCGTTGTGGTGCGCCGATGAATGGTTCGGCCGACGAATGGCGTGGCCGGTTGAAGGGCTGACGGATGACGGAATTCTTCAAATTGCCGATGGAGGGTTCGGCCGACGGATGGCGCGATGCGTGGACTTGTCCAACGGACGGTAAAACTCGCCCAATTTAGCCCAAAGCAACCGGTTTCAGAAGGAGTGCAGGCTCTCCAGCCAACGAAACTTTTAACACAATATCTTTTCGGAGGGAAATCGCTAGCGAACTATCCACTTTGACTGCCGAAAACCAAGAGAGCACCGCTTCGCATTGTTCGCTTCCCGGTACCTCATTTCGGCTATCGTCCACATTCCCATCCGTTCCGTATGCCGTAGCGCTAGCATCCCAGCTACCAACGAAAGCCTTCATGCTGCTACCACGCAAAGCTGCACCAGAGCAAGTGTGTTGAACCGAACCAGTGTTCTGAACCGATCCTCTTCACTTTGGCAGTTAGCAAGCATTTGAAAATCGCAGTCAAAATTCTTCTCACCCATATATTTGTTCATTTGTAACGATTGACGGTTACAAAATATCAAAAAAAAAACTTTCCAGACATCGAAAGAAACACATTCCGAAATACTTCGAAATACTTTCGAAAAAAATCGCTCCAAGCATCGAAAAAAATTCTCTCCGGTTTTCGAAAGAAATTCTCTCCGAATTTTTAAATAACATCACTTTCAACTTCCAAAAATCTCTCTGAATTTCAAAAGAAATTTTCTGAGAATAATCTTCGAATGTAGAAATAAAATCTCTTTGAATTTCAAAAGGAATTGTCTCCGCATTTCGGAAGAAATTCTACCCAAATTTTGAAAAAAAAATCTCCCAACTTTGAAAGAAAAACTCTCCAAATGCCGAATTGAAAAAAATACACCGATTTTCGAGCAAAATGATGCCCAAATATCAAAATTCTCTTCGAATTAAAAAAATGTCATGATTTCAAAAAATAAAGGGTGTATTCGATAAAATGGCACACACATATTTACTCACCAAAATTAAACCGATTATCGGATTGTCTTGAAATTTTCAGAGAATTAAAAACTTTTAATAAGTTATGATTTACAACATTTGTTTCATTTGATTTCATTGCCCATCCCGAATGCGCGAACCTTTCTTTCCTATATTTTTGTTGTTTTTTCCCTAATTTTCTTCATCTTAAGCTCTGTTTTAATAATTTTAGGATGTTTTTGAAGTTTCGTCTTCACAATTGCCCAGAATTTTTCATTTGAGCGAAGTTCCGGTGAGTTTTGAAGGTTCATATCTTTTGGCACAAATTTAGCTTCGTTTGCTCGGTACCACTGCAATACGTTACGAGCGTAGTTGCAAGACGCCAGATCAGGCCAAAACAGTGTTGATACTTTGTGTTTTCTTATGAATGACAAAAGATGCTTTTTGACACACTATTCGGTGTAAATCGTACTGTTGAATATTCCGAAAATAATGAAGGGAGCGCTTAGTTCACAACATCCGCAAATCGCCTGACTTCTTTGCAAATTTTAATAACTTCTTTGTTCGGACATCTTCCGGAATATCGAACTTGGACTTGGTAACGAAATATTCATGCCCAGGAAGTTGACGGAAGTCAGCCTTGACGTAGGTTTCATCATCCATCACGATGCAACAGAATTTGGTGAACAACTTCGTGTAAAGTTTCCGGGCGCGGGTTTTTGCAGTGGTGTTATGCTTTTCATTTCGGTTTGGGGCTTTTTGCACCTTGTAAACATGTAACCCAGCACGTTTCATGGTTTTTGTGCACGAAACCAACCGACACCTCGGACTTGTTAGCAACATTTCGTTTGGAAACTCATTGAGCTGTTCTACCACTCCTGGCATTTTACTCTCCATTGGACCGCTTCTACGACCACTCCCTTCCTTCTTTTGAACACTCAGATGCTTCTTGAAGGTTTTTATTACACGAGATACAGTTGAATTTGCAATCCTAAGTGTTTTGCTATCGATCGGTGGGACGCCTCCGGATTTTGATTGTAGGTGCACAACATTTTTTCACTGGCAATTTCTTGTTCCGACGATATGATTGGAACCACTGTATGAATTAATATGAAACTTTGCAGATGTAAACAATACACTATGAAAGATTTGGTCAAATTTTCAGGTTTCTTACTCATACGGTTCAAAAGTCATAGGAGATTCTCGGTGTGCCATTTTTATCGAATACACCCTTTAATCTCTCCAAAATACTTAATTACTTTCCGAATTTCTAAGGAAATTCTCTCCATATTTAAATAAAAATCTCTCAAAATCTCGAAAAAAATCGCTCCGTGCTTCGGAAGAAATGCTCTCCGAATTTCGAAAGAAATTCTCTCCGAATTTTTAAATAACATTACTTCCAACTTCCAAAAAAAATCTCTCCAAATTTCGAAACAAATGTTCTTATTTTCTCATGTTCTTACAGCAAAATTACTTTGGGGATCCCTTACGTATTTAAAGTATCGTATGTTTTTATTATACCAAAATATCACGCGCTGGGAATCGAAACTTCGTTAATAACTCAACAGTCTGGTGCAAGATACAATCATCCTTTATCACACCAAACCATTAAATCTTCGGTAAACTACCGCAATTCGCTACAATGATAAAAAGAAAACATCGACGAAGAGCAGGTTTGACGAGGTTTGTGATAAATTTTCAGTTATAAAAAAAACTGATAAGAATGTTGATTTTGGGTATACACTAAATAACAAGCCTTTCATCAACTATTGGGTTTCTTGAAGCACCAGGAAGAATATCTAAAATTGAAAAGATTTATCTGAACCGCCAACAGTGCAATTGATAGGGGAGACCGGGCAGACTTGATCCACATTTCTTATTTTCGATGTATCTCAGCGCATGCAATCTTCAAAATTTTGGGAGACTATCCCATTTATATAATATCTATATCCTTTCCCGTTAAAAATTGCATCTTATTTTATTGTCTCAATCGATTCTTTGGCTTATTTAAGGTAAACTTTCTCTCTTTTTCAACTCTCTCTCTCTCAAGCCTCTAACTAGGCCTTAGGCCTTAAGGCCTAACAAGCCTATTTTAAAAATCCAAAACAAAAGTTGAAAAAATGCTGCACATATGAACCGGTCTGAAAAATTCACCCGCTGTTCATTCAAAATCGGGCGAATGTTAGCCCAATCTTAAAAAAACAACACTTTTTGAATATTTTGTTTTAAATTTAAAAAATACTTAGAGGCGTCAAAAAATATGGGTTCTTTGGGAAAGTTGACTTTAAATAAAATGAAGAATCGATTTAGCAATTTAAATATTTTGCCGGGAAAGGTCAATTAGCTACTGGTGAAATGTCAATAAGAGCAGCGAGTAGTACGGCTGGCGATGTTTCAGAGCGATCATTTTTCCAAGATCCTTAATTTCATTTCCGCCATGAACAAAGCATCATCCGACTTATACATAGAGCTTCATTCAAAAATAGTCAATAGTTTCAAAATAGTTGAAAATAGTGACTTTTTACGAGAAAAAGTGACTTTAGTGACTTGAGGTCGAAAAAAGGGACTTTCTAGTGACTTGCCCGAAAAAAGTGACCAAGTCACTAAAAAGTGACCCGCTACCAGGCCTGATATCTCCTAATTGCAAAAAATCTACTCAAATTTCGAAAATCTGATACCTAATTTTTAAAGAAAAACTCTACAAATGTTGAAAGAAATTCTGTCTGAATTAAAAAAAATCACTCCGATTTTTGAACAAAATGATATCCAAATTTCGAAAGAAATTCTCTCCTATATAAAAAAAATGTCTCTGGATTTCTGAAATAAAAAAAAATCTTCAAATCAAAAAAATAACCTCCAAATATCGAAAAAAAAACTTTCCGAATATCGAAAGAAATTCTCTTCGAAAAAATCTCTCCGAGCATCGAAATAAATTCTCTCAGGTTTTCGAAAGAAATGCTCTACGAATTTCGAAAGAAATTCTCTCCGAATTTTTAAATAACATCACTCTAAGCTTTCAAAAAAATCTCACTAAATTACGCAAGAGGTTTTCTGAGAATTTCAAAAGAAATAATCTCCGAATGTAGAAAAGAAAGTCTCTTTGAATTTCAAAAGGAATACTCCGATTTTCAAACAAAATAATCTCTAAATTTCAAAATTCACTCCGAATAAAAAAAAATTCTCTGAATCACAAAGATTATTTATCTCTCAAAAATACTAAATACTTTCCGAATTTCAAAAGAAATGCTCTCCATATTTAAAAAAGAATCTCTCCAAATCTTGAAAAAACAAAACGCTCCGTGTATCGAAATAAATCTTCTCAGGCTTTCGAAAGCAATTCTTTCCGAATTTCGAAAAAGAAATTCTCACCGAATTTTTAAATATGGTAGTTAACCATTTGGGCAGTACCCCCTATTCCCGGTTAGTTTCTGTCGATATCTAGTGAGCATGAGCATGAGCATGATGACCGTGCATTTCGTAGTTGCTACTCCGTGATCGACCAGAACAATCGCAATTGCACAGGGAACCAATGGATGGAAGCATGGGATTTGAGTTTCTGTCGATATCTAGTGATGTACAAAAAATCAAGCCATTTGGTTGGAACGCGGTTGAGTTATTAACGTTGCGGACGGGAATAGGGGGTGCTGCCCAAATGGTCCCGCTCCCAAACATCACTTCCCACTTCCAAAAAAAATCTTTCCCAATTGCAAAAAAAAATCTCCTCAAATTTAAAAAAATCCGAATTCCGAAAGAAATTCTATCCGAATTTCGAAAAAAATTCTTTCCTAATTTTGAAGGAAAAACTCATTACGTGGCAAAAGAAATTTTCTCGGAATTAAAAAAATCCCTCCGATTTTTTAACAAAATGATCTCTAAATTTCGAAAGAAATTCTCTCCGAATAATAAAAAAAATTCTGCATTTCTGCAAAAAAAAAAGAAATCAACCTTCAAATATCGAAAGAAATACTTTCCAAATATCGAATGAAATATTTTCCGAATTTAGAAAAAAAAAGAATTTCTCCAAATCTCGAAAAAAAATCGCTTCGTGCATCGAAATTTAGTACTTTGGAGAGATTATCTTTTTGAAATCTAGAGATTGTTTTTTAATCCGGATAATTTTTTTTTTCAAATTTGGAGATCACTTTGTTTGAAAATTGGAGTATTTTTTTTTTAATTCGGAGAAAATTTCTACTTACATTTGGAGAGTTTTTCTTTTAAAGTAAGAGATTTTTTTGAAATTCGGATAGAATTTCTTCAGAAATTCGGAGAGAATTCCTTCTGAAGTTCAAAGAGATTTTCTTTCTACATTCGGCGATTATTTCTTTCGAAATTCCGAGAGATTTTTTCTAGGAAGAATGGAGTGATGTTTTTTAAAAATTCGGAGAGCATTTCTTTCGAAATTCTGAGAGCATTTCTTTCGAAAACCGGAGAGAATTTATTTTGATGCCCGGAGCGGTTTTTTTTCTAAATTTGGAGATTTATTTTCCAATACGGAAAGAATTTCTTTCGAAATTTAGAGATCATTTTGTTCAAAAATCGGAGCATTTTTTTTAAATCGGAAAAAAAATCTTTCGATATTTGGAGAGATTTTTTTTCCAAAATTCGGATAGAATTTTTTTCGGATTTCGGATAGAATTTCTTCTGACTTCTGGAGAGATTTTTTTTTAATTTTGAGAGGAAGGTAAAAATTTCTTCTGGTATTCGGATAGAATTTCTTTCGAAATTCGGAGAGTATTTCTTTCTATTTGATATTTGAAAAGTATTTCTTTCGATATTTGAAGGTTGATTCCTAATTTTTTTTTTTTTGCAGAAATGCAGATTTTTTTTTATTATTCGGAGAGAATTTTTTTGAAATTTAGAGATCATTTTGTTCAAAAATCGGAGTGATTTTTTTAATTCGGAGAGAATTTCTTTCGACATTTGGTGAGTTTTTCTTTCAAAATTAGGAGAGAATTTTTTTTCGAAATTCGGATAGAATATGATTTTGATTTTTCAAAATTTGAGGAGAATTTTTTTTGCAATGGGGAGAGATTTTTTTGGAAGTTGGAAGTGATGTTATTTAAAAATTCGGAGAGAATTTCTTCGAAAATTTCGATGCACGGAGCGATTTTTTTCAAGATTTGGAGAGATTCTTTGTTGAATAGAGAGAGAATTTCTTTTGAAATTCACAAAGTATTTTTGTAACGTATCTTTGTATCTTTGAAACTCAGAGACATTTTTTTAATTAGGAGAGAATTTTGAAATTTGGAGATAATTTTGTTCGAAAATCGGAGTATTCCTTTTGAAATTTAAAGAGATTTTCTTTTTATATTCGAAGATTATTTCTTTCAAAAATCTCAGAAAACTTCGCATTCAAAAAAAAATATCTCCAAACTAAAAAAAAATAACCTCCAAATATCGAAAGAAATACTTTCCGAATTTCGAAAGACATTTTTTCCCAATTTTTTAAATAACATCACTCCAATCTTCCTAAAATAATTCTCTCTGTATTTCGAAAAAAATATTCTGAGAATTATAAAAGAAATAATCGCCGAATGTAGAAAGATAATCTCTTTGAATTTCAGAAGAAATTCTCTTGGAATTTCTAAATAAATTCTCCAATTTTCAAACAAAGTGATCTCCAAATTTCTAAAAAAAATCTTCGTATTAAAAAAATCTCTAGATTTCAAAAAAAAATCTTTCCAAAATACTAAATACTAAATACGAATTTTGAAAAAAGAAGAATCTCTCCAAATCTCGAAAAAAAATCGCTCCGTGCATCGAAATAAATGCTCTCCGAATTTCGAAAGAAATTCTCACCGAATTTTTTTAAATAACATTACTTCCGTATTCCAAAAAATATCACGAAACAAATGTTCTGCGAATTTCGAAAGAAATAGTTTTCGAATGAAAAAAAAAATCACTTTGAATTTCAAAAGGCATTGTCTATGAATTTTGGAAGAAATTCTTTTCAAATTTCGAAAAAAAATTGTCCTAGATTCTCTCCGACATTCGAATATGTATGAATCTCTAAGATTCAAAAATAATTCTCAACTAATTTCAAAAGAAATTCTCTCCTAAATCGACATAGATTCTCTCTGAATTACAGAATAAATTCTTTCCGAATTGCGAAATAAAAAATCTCTTCAAACATTATAAAATCTCAACTTTGAGGAAATTGTGTCAACTTTGAGAAAGTTGTCTTAACATCGAGGAAGTTGTTTTAACTTTGAAAAAGTTGTCTCAACTTCAAGGAAGTTGTCTCAACTTCAAGGAAGTTGCCCCAACTTCAAGGAAGTTGCCCCAACTTCAAGGAAGTTGCCCCAACTTCAAGGAAGTTGCCCCAACTTCAAGGAAGTTGCCCCAACTTCAAGGAAGTTGCCCCAACTTCAAGGAAGTTGCCCCAACTTCAAGGAAGTTGTTCCAACTTCAAGGAAGTTGTTCCAACTTCAGGGAAGTTGTTCCAACTTCAAGGAAGTTGTTCCAACTTCAAGGAAGTTGTTCCAACTTCAAGGAAGTTGTCCCAACTTCAAGGAAGTTGTCCCAACTTCAAGGAAGTTGTCTCAACTTCAAGGAAGTTGTCTCAACTTCAAGGAAGTTGTCTCAATTGTCCGAATTTTTTATGGCATTCATCAATCTAAGATTTATCAATTCACAAACTATGTTTGATATTACGTGTCCGTCTAATTACTTTCACCGGAAACTTATGATTAGTCTTTATCTTCCACAGATTCATTTTCACAACCTTCAACAGATCAGATTCAAATTAAGCTTTTATCTCAAAGTAAACTCATGGATAGCTCACAAAGGAAGAAACAAGCTAGAAAGCAACGACGAATCAATCCAACGACAGCAGCAGCAGCAGCGGCAGCACCAATTATAATAATCACGCTTTGAAGCTTAAGCTCTCATTCGTCGTCGCCATCGTTCGCCGATAAAAGGCCAACTTCTCCCAGTTCCAGTGAATCCGAACTAATGTCTAATGTGGAAAGCAGCACATTTCGACCACCTACGCCAATGCTCCAATTTTCTCCGGCTCTTCCACCACCGCGAAAAGAGGCATCCGCAGTAGAGCCTATGTGTGTGAGAGCCCGCGCGGTTCCTTCGAGCCGCTTTGAAGATGCCACACATAACAGTTCCAATCAAAATTATCATAAAAGGGAAGGTAAGATAAATGTTATGGCCTCGATGGCGGCCAACCGACCACGGCTAGAGATTGGTGCTCTGGTCGGTTAGTAGTTAGACGAAAGCGGTGAAACAAGAAACCAAATAAAAGACCTCGTTTAACTAACGATTCCATATGGATGGCGTTGGCGATGATGACCAGTGAGAATTGCTTCGTGTCAACCAACCGGAGCCCGAAAGATTGTGTCGTAAAAGTTGCTTATCTGAATTGCTGGAAGAGTCCGCCCCGGTTGAGACATTTCGCAAATCGGCTTAGTTCGGGAACGCATCCACCGCACGCGCGTGGCCTTTTTTGTCCTCTTGTTAGCAGTCAATCGGATCAGAATCAAGCACCACCACCAAACTGGGCAACTTTCTCAAATCGTGCTCACTGGGAAACGTTCGAGCAACGGTTATGTGTGTTGCATAATGGCACTCCACTGAAAAGTCATTGAGTGACCGAGCAGTTCCATTCCGTACCGCAGCAACGACGACGACGCCCCCTTCATTAGGGTTTCGCGGTTCGCGAGAAGCTATCGATTTCAATTAGTCAAATCGTGATCCCGATTGCCCAACTAATTGCCGAACCTCTTTTCGTTTTTTACCTTGCACCGGTTTGGATGGCTGGGAAACAAAGCTTCTGAAGTCGAATGGTGATCTCGCAAACGGGTTGGTCGGTAGCCAATTGGGGGCTTTCTGTTGTTTTGCAAACGTTACCCAACCGACTACTGGCTGACTGTGTAACCTAATCGACTAACCGACGACGCAGACAGCAGGGGGCTCTGACTGTTAGCGATTGCGAGATTCTGACGAGCAACGGGAGGAAATGAGCAGATTGGAAACTTCTGAAACCACATCCTCTCGCTTCAAACCACTACTGGCTCCCGCTGTACCCCACATTCGAGTATTCTAACTTTATAAATGGAAAAGTATGGCAACCGAAATTCCGGTGCGCTCAGGTTTTGGCAAAAGTTGAAAGCCTCGGTCGTCGCAAAACGTTAGATGTTTTTCCGACAGCCAGCTCTCCCTCCCCACGAAAGCCGAAGAAGCACGGAGGGAGTGAGAACGGATCTTGCCCGTCAGCAGACACAGACAAATGAAACATTAAAAATTCATTAATATACACCTAACCGGTGCGTGGCGAAAGAAGTGCAAATGACGGGGTGGGCTATCAAAGGAGACAACCGAGCGAGCCGTAATCGGATCCGGCCCCCGCCCGGTATGGTTGATATACTTCCATTTAGGCGGAGGTTAGCGGAGTCGTCGTGTGGTCAGTTCCGAGCCGTTGATTCCGGAGACAGGGAGCCTTTTGCTCCGCGCTCTGTCCACCTAACCGTTACTACCGGAAGGCGTCGGATTACAGCTCTGCTATTGGGACTCCCGGCTCGGCAGACCAACACAACACTACTTGGCATCTTGGACGCGTTTGTGACGGGGGAAACCAAGAGGGGGTAATAATGGGGAGGTGCGTTGTATAAAAAAAAGTGGCCGCCGACCGACAACACGATGGCCACGCGACAGTGGTATCGGGTTTCCGAGACGGTTGGGTGCTTCTGGGGCTGATTATTGTAAAATGGAAATTGAATGGGAGATTCAACTGGTTGAGTCCGGTGCGTATTGCACGAGGTTGGTTGGAATTCATTGGGGTTACGCTGCGAGCAAGATGTAGACTAGAAATTGCAATTCTGGTTGACGGTCAAACTGGTCCCATAACCAACATATTCGTTGCTAATGAAATTTCCGCAGCGTTAGAAGAAATCAATAGAAAGGATTTTCCAGTTAGTGCGACAAGGACATAGGGTCGAATGAAAGTGAAACACTTTATAACTAGAATAAATGAAAATTCTCCGAATGGCGAACTAAATTTTGCAAAACGCAAAACAGTTTCTCCGATTTTCGAAAGAAAATGTTCACCAGATTTCGAATGTAAATAATCTCCTCATTTTGAAAGAAACTCTCTCCTTATTTCGAAAGATTTTTTTTTCAAATTTTGAAAGTAATTCCCATCCGAATTTCGAGAAAAATCACTCCGAATTTTGAAAGATATTTTCTAAGAAAAGCATTCCGAAATTCAAGATAAATTTTTTCCCAATTTTGAAAGAAATTCTCCGAATCTCGAATTGTCCGTATTACGAAAGGAATTATACGATTTGCTAAAGAAACTATTGTTATTTCAAAGAAATTTTTCAAAATCCAAAGGGAATTCTTTAAATTCTGTTAGAAATTCTGCGAAATTCGAAATTAGAGAAATTAGAGAAAAAATCCCCGAATCTTGAAAGAAATACTCAGAATTTTGGGAGAAATTCTCTCTGATTTCAGAAGAAAAGTCTCTGCAAATTTGAAAAGAATTTCGAAAAAGAAGGTTTTTGCATTTCTAAGGCAATTCTCTCCAAATTTTGGAGAAAAAAAATCGTTCAGAATTGTGAAAGAAATCTTTTTTGAATTTTGAAAGAAACTCTCTTCAAATAAAAAAAATGAATCCGAATATCGAAAGAAATTTTCTCTGGCATTCGAAAGAAATATTCTTTAAATTATGAAAAAAAAAATCTCCGAATTTTGGAAGAAATTCTCTCAGAATTTAGAAAGAAAATTCTCTCCTCAATTCGGAAAAAATCTCTTGAAATCTAAACAAAATTCTCTCTGAGTTTCTCCGAATGGCCAACTAAATTTCTAATTTTTTAAACAGTTTCTCAGAATTTCGAAAGAAATTTTTTACCAGATTTCCAATGTAAATAATCTTCCCAATTCAAAAAAAAATTGTTCAAATTTTGAGAGAATTCCCATACGAATTTGAAAAAAAATACGCTCCGAATTTTGAATGATATTTCCTAAGCAATTCGTAAAGAAACATTCCGAAATTCAAGAGAAATTGTTTCCTAATTTTGAAAGAAATTCTCCGAATCTTGAATTGTCCGTATTACGAAATAAATTCTACGAAATGCAATAGAAATTATCGTAATTGAAAAGAAACGTTTCAAAATGTAAGGGGAGTTCTAATTAAAAAAATATATATTTTAACATATTCTTAACAATTTTAAACACACTCTTACTTTCAAAAGAAATTTTCTGCTAATTTCGAAAACAAAATTTCTCATTTTGGAAAATTTCTATCAGAATTTCAAAAGAAAATTCTCTCCTCAATTCGAAAAAATGTTGGATCTAAACAAAAATCTATCCGAATTTCAAAAACAATTCTTTCTGAATTTCAAAAGATTTTCCATCAAGAATTTTGTAAAAAATTCTTTCTGAATTTAAAAAAAATCCTCCGGTTATCGAAAGAAATACTTTTTAAAAGAAATTCTTTCGAATTTTGGAGAAAAAATCTCTACGAATTACGACAACAAAATGTTTCCGAAATAAGAAAAAAAAAATCCTAATTTCAAAAGAAATTTTCTACAAATTTGGAAAAAAATCTCTCCGAATATCGAAAGAAAATCTCTCCAAGCATAAAAAAAACTCTGAAATTCGAATAAATCTTTGTATCTCTAACTTTATCTTATCCCTAACATTGAACGAAATTTCCAAAAAAAAATCCGAGTTTTGACTAATTTTCTCCGAATTTAAAAAAAAACTCTCCGAATGCCAAACAAAATCTCTCCGAATTTCGAAAAAAATCTCTACAATTTTTTAAAGATTCTTCGAATTGGAGTTTCCATCCCAAGACAACTCGGGACGAAAAATCCTGGAATTAAAGCAAAATCCGGGATTTTTTGATTCCTTGAAAATTTATTCCAAAATTTGAAGAGATTATCTCTCCAAAAGATTGGTTTTCGGAGAGAATTTCTAAAGGATTTCGAATAGAATATCTTCCCAAATTTGGAGATTTTCATCCGAAATTCGGTGTAAATTTCTCTTGTTTTTTTTTTCGAAGTTTGAAAATAAATTCTTTGCAAATATGGAGAGAATGTTTTTCGAATATCGTTAAAGTTTTTTTTCTGATTCGGAGAGATTTTCTTCAAAATTTCGAGAATTTTTTTTCAAATTCGTAATTTCAGGAGAAAAATCTCTTCGAATTTTTGAAGAAAATCTCTCCAAATTTAGAATGTCATTCAATCCGAATTTCGAAAGAAGCTCTTTCTAAATTACGGGAGAAAGGAATTCTACTAAAATTTCAGAATAAATTATTCTGAAATTTAAAATTACATAAAAAGGAAATCTCTCCAAATTTCGGAAGAAGTATTCTCCAAGTTTTTAAACAAATTTTCTGAGTTTAAAAAGAAATCCTCGAAAAAAATTTGCTTTAAATTTCGAAATAAATTTACTCCAAATTTTGAGTGAAATTCTCTCCAAATTTCGAAAAAAAAAAATCAAGCCATTCTTCCCGAATTTTAAAAGAATTTTCTGCGAATTTTAGAACAAATCCTTCAAACTATCCAAAGAATTCTACAAATTTTCAAATTCTGGAAAAATCCGAATTTCCTCCGAGTTTCAAAAGAATATTTCTCCGAATTTCTAAATGATTTTTTTTTCTTTTTTTTATACCATCCACTGACCCCCACACCAAAAGCTCACACAGAGAGCCCATTGGTAATGGACAATTACTAATAAAATCACAAAAAGCGCGGGGATACAATTTCAATACAAGATAAATCAAGTGAAAACCCAGTGGAACTTAGTTCCTTTGAAGGGTTTCACGAATACTAAAACTAAGATTGAGAAACTACAGTGATAACGTTTGTGGCTTTGGAATTAATTACTTAAGTACAGTAACAAATTCACTACGAATTCCGCATGAAATTATCTCAGAATTTAGAAAAAAAAACCTCCGAATATCGAAAGAAATTTATTTCAAAACAAAATTTTCTTCGAATCATGGAAAAATATCGGGGAAAATATCTCCTACATTTTCTTAAAAATCCTACAATTATTAAAAATCATAAAAAAAAATCACCGAACTTAAAAGAAATTCTTTTCAAATTTTGGAGAAAAATCTCTCCAAATTTACAGATAAAATATCGCCGAATATTTAAAAAAATCTCCGAACTTCGAAATAAATTTTACAATTTGTAAATAAATCTCCAGAATTAAAAAAAAAATGTCTAAATTTCCTAACTTTGAGAGAAATTTCTTAAATTTCGAATATGGAAATAAACTCTATACTTCGTAAGCAATCCTCTCCGAATTATGAAAAAAAAAACTCTTCAAATTTCGAAAAAAAAATAAACTCCGAAATAAACTCCCCTACACACTTAATTTTTTTACCGGGATCTCAGCAAAATGTTGGACTTTTACCGAGATTCGCACAGCCGTGCCCCAGCAAACATGTTTTTTGCCGAGATTTCTGTCAAAATTGCTGATAATCAGCAAATAATTTGTCGAAAATCAGCTAAAAAACGATATTTTTGCCGGAATATCAGTTATTTATTTTGCTGGCGCACGGCTGTGCGGATTTTTGCCGAGCTTCAGAAATAAAAACTGAGTGTGTAAATAAAAAAATGTTTTTGAAATTTTCTTACTTTGAAAGAAATTTCCTAAACATCGGATGAAATTTCCGAACCTTGAAAGAAATGCTCCGACTTTTAAAAGGAATTATCCGAATTCTGAAAGTAATTCTCCAAACTTCAAAGAAAGTTATTCAAATCTCGAAAAATAAGTTTTTTTTTTAAATTACGATATAAATCCTCTCCGAATTACGATAAAAAAATACCTTCGAACTTCGAAAGAAATTCTCTCCGAACTGTCCAATCTGTCCAAATTTCGAAAAAAAAACCTTATCCACATAGAAAGTGCCTTTCATGCATTAGATTCACGGAAAAAATGGTGATTTTTTTAGCGTGTTTTGTGTATAACAAAAGTATTTATATTAATAGTATATTACGAAATTCGTAAAAAAATCTCTCCAGTTTTCGAAAAAAAAATCTCTCCGATTTTCGAAACAAATTTTCTCCGAATTTCGGATCAAATTCTCTACAAATTTTGAAAGAATCTATCTAGTCTATCGAAATACGAAAGAAATTCTCTCAAGATTCCTCTCCATATCTAAAAAAAATAAATTTTGAAAAAAAAGTTTTAAAAAAATCGCTCAGAATTTTGGAAAAAAAAATCTCTAAGAATTTCGAAAGCAAATCTCTCTGGACTTAAAAGAAATTTTCTCTAAATTTCAAAGAAAAAATCTACAGAAATTCTTTCCAATTATAAAAAACTGTTGCTCCGAATTTCGAAAGTGAATTTATCCGAATTACAAAAGAAATTCTCCAAACTTTTAAAGAAATTCTCTCCGAAATTCGAAAAAAAATTAAAAATTAAGAGAGAAAAACAATTAAGGTAGAATTCCTACAGAAATTTAAAGAGAATTTCTTTCGACATTCAAAGGGATTTTATTTCGTATTTCTTCCGAGTTTCGGAGAGAATTTATTCCAAAATTTGGAGAGATTTTCTCTCGAAATTGCGAATGAATCTCTTCCGAAATCCGGAGAGTTAATCAAAGATAAGTTGCGAAGGCCGACGGAGGTCCTTCGTAGCTTAGTTGGTTAAAAGCACCAGTCTAGCGTACTGAGGGTCGTGGGTTCGAGTCCCATCGAAGGAAAGTAATTACCTCCAATACATTTTTCAAATCAAAATCTTCCACATAATGTACATTAGGTTGGGGCTGCATGGTATTTTTTTTTTTTTTCAAATCAATGGCATCTTTCAGACTATATGCTGCTAACGTATTGAGTTATTGACGATCAATTGAAGCCGCTAAGAGCAAAAATGTAAAAAAGGGTGAGGACGCAACCAAATGAGCCTATATTTTGCACAGTTGATTGGGGCCCCAAAACTATTCAGAAAAAACTTGATCTCACTTGATTGGATGAAGTTTTCGTTTTTTTTTCAAGCAACTGCGCCCCACTCTGATGTACATATTCACATCTAAGTTTCAGAGCATTGTAAACCTATTTTCGATACTCGGAAAATAGGCAACTAACTTTGATTGAACTAAATAAAATCTTCAATTATCGACAGAAAATCCTTCCCAAATTCGAACGAAATTCTATCCGAATTTCGAAAACAAAAATCAAAATTTCGATGGACTTTTTTTTTTTATTTTAGAATTTCTATAATATTCTATTTTTTCGAACTTCGATAGAAATTCTCTGAATTCCAGAAGAAATTCTCTGAATTTCGGGAAAAAATCTTTAAATTTCGGAAGTAATTCTCCGAATTCCAAAAGCAGAAATTTTACGAATTTTGAGAAAGAAATTCCCGGATTTAAAAAAAAGTTATTCTTTGAATTTCAAAAAACAATCTCTGAATTTTAAACAAAAAACTTTGAAAAAAAATCTCAGTAAAAAAATGAAATTCTCTGAATTAAAAAAAAAAATTTCCGAATTTTGAAAAAGAATTTCTCCAATTTCGAAAAATAAAAATCGAAGGAAATGAATCGAACTTTGAAAGAAATTCATTCAATTTTTAAAATTTGTCTAAATTCGAAAGAAATTTTTAATAAATTCGCCAAATGTTTGAAGAAATTCAACCTTCTAAATTTTGAAAAAAAAATCCTTCGAATTAAAAAAAAAAACAACCTAATTTTGGAAAAATATTTTCGATTTTTAAAATAAATTCATCGAGCTACGAAAGAAATTAGAAAGAAAATAAATATATCAATTTCGTTAAAGGTTTTCCAAGTTTCGACAAAATTTCTAAATTTTTAATGAAATTCTTTGAGTTTTGAAAGAAAATCCTTGAATTCCGAAATTCAGAAATATTTCTCGTTGGGTCTTCTTGGGATTAGCATTAGCATTAGCATTGAGCAATTCGCACAAATTCGTAGGTGGTACAAGCCTTGATTATTGTATGAGAGTAGCGTCACTTTCATCCGTTAACACAGATATTGATTTGGGACTAATCACTATCTCTTAGATGGAAGCAATGCACTCTCCAATAGTCCAGATCTGTCCTAGCCACGTCCTTGCGAATGCTGGGGAAGGGGAAGGATGGTTAGTCGGACACCTACTTAAGAAAGATGCAGAGAACTCTACGACCTCTTATAGGTGCCACGGGAGGTTTTGGAATTGTTAGTGTGGAAGGTTATAACAGTAGGAATCGTGTTGGTAGAACGTGAAACACAGAAAGAACTATGATAGAAATACAAAGTAGGAAAGGGACGAGCCTGGAATTGAACCCACGACCTCCTGCTTATAAGGCAGAAGCGATAGCCACTAGACCACCGAGCTCGTTGGGTTTTCTAGGGATTAGACAGAAAATATATGAGCTTATCAGTCATATCCATATCTTGTCGTTTCCGTTGACGGACCACCTCGCCTTGCGTAGGAGGCTTTATGAACGATGCTGGAGTCCACGTACTGTTGGTACAGTTCAAAATAAGCTATATAAATAAATGAATAAATAAATAAATGAACAATGTCCCAATAATTGATACACATTTCACGCACCAAAGATTTGATCCGTCTGTGTAATGTCACACGCAGACAACTGCCTACACTGAAAGCAGAGTACTATCACATGAACAAAATTGTCCAAATCAGTATGGGAAACCTAAGAAATACATTTTTCCACAAGAGCCTCAGTTAAAATAATCATTTATTTATTCCATTGGACAACAATGATTCTGTGGATCGAATTATCTTCCACAATCTTTTACAAAACATCACATCTATATGAAGCTACTGTAAATGACCAGAACATGTTTGCGATGACAGCTGAAGAACTGCTGATCTTTATCAAATCATCTAAGAAAATAAAGGCTGTTATTGAAACCTATAACATCTTCAACTTTGAACTCCAGCATTTAAGTGTTTAATCATCTTGCGCTGATTTATTAATCAGTGCCTTCATCATCGTCCTGAAAGGCAGCAAAAGTCGTCCCTGTCCGGAATCCTGGTTATAACCCCACATCTCCCAAAAGCTTCCCTTCTCTCTTTTTGAATTTTTTAAATCTTTTCGCAATTTCACAAAATTTCATTTAATCAAATATGTTCGGACTCTTATGGATCCGCTTCGGAATTTCAGTGAATATCCTTTTGTGAAATGTCGTCGAAATTTTCTTGAAACTTCTCCGACATTTGCATTTTCGATTCGTAACTCTTATGCAACGATATTATCCTGAGAGCCACTCCAGTTGCCACACACCTAACAGTTGTCACAAACCTCTGACGATGATCCTCTTCCCAACGCAACAGTTCCATTTCAACCAGCTCCGAGCAAGATGCAATCGCAAACGAACTAAACGTTTCCGAAAAAAAAACCAAACCATTTACGTCCATTTCCTCTTTTCCTCACCTTCATCGCCGCTTTTGGGTCTTCCCACGACCATCGCAGCATCGGTGCACTGCGCCGTGCCCGTAGGGTTACCCGAAATTCCATTCTCATTTCATCCCAATCCCAACGAACAACAACAACAACCGACAATAATCGTATCGAAAGGCCAAATGAAGCACACACAATTCCAGTTACGAATCGAAAACGAACTGGAGAACGAAAGTACCAGCGCAGGGAAAAAAAGAACACGCAGATGTTTTTCTTTTGCGGACTAATATGGGATCCCGGGAATTGCTGCCGGCTGGAAGTCACGTTCCTACACTAAATCACTCCCGGAGCAGGGCTTAGCGTGTCTGTTGCCTTGCGGTGCGACGACGACGACGATGATGAAGCTGGAATGGTGGTGCGCTCCAAATAGATATCAACCAACTTCCTGCTAGAGATTTCTTCCTCGCTTGCCTCTCCTTCCGAGGAAAGGCGAGGCTCGTTTGACTTCTGTGTGTTCCACCGACCATCAGCCAGCGATGAGAGATGGCTCCCAGCGAACCGGAAGTTTTAAGGTGTACGAATGATTCCAATTCTCTTTCCCAACACACGGTACGGCAGCCGGAGGGAATTCGCCTCGCAGCGCCATTGATGCGAGCACTATTCATCCTTTTGAAATAAATGTAGTGTGTTCGTTCGTGCACTTCGGAAAAAGTAGAACCCCCGTGCGCCGCTCTAATCGAGTTTGTGCGGAGGAAAAATGTGCGTCAACAAATCACGTAACAAATTCCCCCCAGATGCGTGTGCCCACTTGCGAATCACATCATCGTTCCGAGAAGCTTTCCGCATGGCCCGTCGTCATCCATCATCTGGCATTCATTCCGGCCGTTTGAGGCGATGATGGAACCCATCAATCCCGACAACCAAGTCGCTTCCGGTAGAAAGGATCACCATTCGTCGGCGACAAATCGATTCCAGCAATGGAAGATGGTGGCACGATGCGAGAGGTCAGAATCAGAGCCCCACATTCGTTCATCGAGTGTGAGGAAGGACTTCTCCAGGTTTGGCTGCTAATAACCTTTTGATGAAATTCCCGGCACATACCGAACACATACACAGACCCACCGCCGGATTCCGGTCCGAAGCACTTGCGAAAAGCTCTTTTGATGATGGGTCTCGGCAGCCAGCAGTTCGAGTGCAAAGAAATAGCAGCAGCAGGACCGGGGGGTCATTATTCCGGCTCTAGTTCTGACGTCTGAAGTGGCTGCGTGTCTCGATGTGTGATTGAGATTTATGTCCCAGACACTGCCCGGGTTGGCAGGGATTACGACGACGCGTCGGTCGCAAATGGATGGGATACTTGGGAGGATCGCTTTTTTGCACGTCAGTTGATGAAGTGGGTGCTTTGAGAGAATTTGTAGAATAATTGGTTGAGCTCGATGCGTGTCATCTGAACAGCAACTACGATATGCAAATTCTAAGCTTCTTCTACTTATTGGCATTACATCCCCACACTGGGACAGAGCCGCCTCGCAGCTTAGTGTTCATTAAGCACTTCCACAGTTATTAACTGCGAGGTTTCTTAGCCAAGTTATTATTTTTGCATTCGTACATCATGAGGCTAACACGATGATACCTAATGCCCAGGGAAGTGGAGACAATTTCCAATCCGAAAATCACCTAGACCGGCACCGGGAATCGAACCCAGCCTCCCTCAGCATGGTCTTACTTTGTAGTCGCGCGTCTTAGACATAGCTTAGCTAAGGAGGGCCCCTAAGCTAAGCTATGTCTATGATATTTCAACGATGAAATGATTCAAGATGCGATAATAACTAAAATATCCATGCCTGAGTTTCAATGTTTCTGTGAACATAAAGCTGAAAGGCGGCTTCAAGATTCAAAAACAAAAAAAATCCTCGGAATTGGGAGGATTTCTTTTTAAATTTGGAAAATTTTTTTTGAAATTCTGAGAATTCGTAAACCAGAGAATTTACTGTTCGAATCTATGAACTGTTTTTAAATTCGCAGAATTTCTTCGAAATTTGAAGATCTTTTTCCAAACTCTGAGAGAATTAATCCTGAAATTTAGAGGAAATGTCTTTCGTACCATTTGGTATCGGACCATATTCTCGTCCGCAACGACCAGTGAAGCCAGTGGTGAGAAAAACTCAAAACTCATTAACGATGCAAATCAATCGGGAGTTGAAACGCACCCAACTCAACACCAACTCATAATGGCTGCATTGAATCATTTTTTGAATAATCGTAGGTTTCCGTTTGCTCTCTTTCGTTAAAGACAGTGCATTGACGTTCGTCGCATAGCACAAAGGATACTCTTGCGTGTGTAAATAATAAATTGGCCCCAAAATGATGATAAACGCTTTTTGGAGCGACATGATTTTTTGGAAAATGAGTGAAATGATGCGATGTAAGAATTTCTTCTTCCAAAATTCTGAGAGATTCTACAAAAATTCGGATACAATTAACATTAGCATTAGCATTAGCATTGAGCAATTCGCACAAATTCGTAGGTGGTACAAGCCAAGACTATTGTATGAGAGTAGCATCATTTTCATCCGTTACCACAGATATTGATTTGGGACTAATCACTATCTCTTAGATGGAAGCAATGCACTCTCCGATAGTCGAGATCTGTCCTGGTCACGTCCTTGCGAATGCTGAGGAAGGGGAAGGATGATTATTTGGACACCTACTTAAGAAAGATACAGAGAACTCTACGACCTCTCATAGGTGCCACGGGAGGTTTTGGGATAGTGTGGAAGGTTATAACAGTAGGAATCGTTTTGGTAGAACGTGAAACACAGAAAGAACTAAGATAGAAATACAAAGTAGGAAAGGGACGTGCCTGGAATTGAACCCACGACCTCCTACGTATAAGGCAGAAGCGGTAGCCACTAGACCACCGAGCTCGTCTCTACAAAAATTCGGATACAATTCGTCAAAAATTTGAAAAGAATTTTTTTCCGAAATTTGGAGAGAAATTCTTCCGAAATTTTCCAAAAGAAAAATATTTTTTCCCACATTTTTCAAATTTTCAAAAATTAGGAGACAATTTCTTTCGAAAATCGAGCTGAATTTATTCCGAAGATCGGAGATTTTCTTTCGAAATCCGGAGAAATTTTTTGTTCGGAGTTCGTAATTTTCAAGAATACGAAGAGATTTTTTTCTAAAATTTGTAGTGAAATTCATTCCGAAATATGGAGAGAAATTCTTCCGAATTGCAGAAAAAAAAACTTCCGAAATACGAAAAATATTCTCATTCGAAATTTGAAGTAAAATTCCGAAATTCAGAGATAATTTCTTCCACAATTCTGACAGAGCTTCTTCCGAAATTTAGTGAGATTATTTTTTTGCGAACCCCACCGTAGCGAGCCAATACCTTTTCCGTACTAAATAAATCAAGTTTCCGACATAGTAAGAAATTTTTTATTGAAATTCGGGGATAATTTCGTCTCAAATTTGCAAACCAGAGAATTTACAAAAATCCAAAACAAATTCTTATGAAATTCGGAATTTATTTCTAAATTCTGAGAGAATTTCGTCCGAAATTCGGAATCAAAATCTTCTGAAATTCGGAGAAAAGTTCTTGCAAAATTTTAACATAAAACGGCTACGCAGTCTTTAAGGATTAAAACAAGATTTATATTTGTCCAACGTTTCGACACGGGGTTGGTGTCTTCATCAGAGGGAAAAAAATATGTTTGTTCCTTGTCTAATGTTTAGTCTTCCAATAATTGTCTGGTTGGACTTATTTTTAACATAGATGACACTGGCAAGTGTGTCATTGCCAGTGTCATCTATGGTAAAAATAAGCGTTTCCAAAATAATGTAGCATAAATTCTCAATCCAGACAGTTATTGTAAGACTAAACATTAGACATGGAACAAACATAATATTTTTCCCCTGATGAAGACACCAATCCCGTGTCGAAACGTTGGACAAATATAAATCTTGTTTAAATCCTTAAAGACTGCGTAGCCGTTTTAAGTTAAAATAACAATAAACAGTCGATCATTCGAAAGTTCTTGCAAAATTTGGAGAAAATTACTTCCGCAACTTTCTGAAATTAGAAATAAAAATTTTCTCTTGTGAAATTTGGAGATAATTTCTTCCGAAATATGTGTTTGAAAATCGAAAACTATTTTTGTCGAAATTCGGAGAGAGTTTCCCCCAAAATTGGAAATAATTTTCTTCAAATAGTCAGAGATAAGAAAAAAGCCGAATTTTTCTGAATTTGTTAAGAATGTCTAGTTCCAAAATTCGGAAACAATTAATCAAAAACTCGAAAAGAATTTCTCCCGAAATTCGGAGAGAATTTCTTCCGAAATTAGGAGAGAATTTCTTCAGAAATTTGCAAAGAATTTCTTCCCAAAAGCAATTTTTTTTCGCCGTTCTAGAGAGACATTTTTCCTATTTTCTGAAATTGGGAGACAATTTCTTTCGAAAATCGAAAATCGTTTATTCCGAAACTCGAAGAGAAATCCTACCGAAGTACGGATTTTTTATTTCAAAATTCGAAGAAAATTTCTTCCTGAATTCGATGAGTTTTTTTTTTCAGAATACGGAGAGAATTGTTTCTAAAACTTCTAGAGCTCATTTTTCAAAATATGGAAGGAAATTCTTCCGAATTGCGGAAAAAAATTCTTCCGAAATACGAAAAGAATTTCATTCGAAATTCTGATAGAGAATTTTTTCCATAATTCGGAAAGAGCTTCTTCTGAAATTTGGAGAGATTATTTTTTACGAAATTTGGAGAAAATATCTTCCGAAATTTGGGGAGAATTTCTTCCGATATTCGGAGAGAATTTTATCAAAAACTGCGAAGGCATTTCTTTTGAAATTCGGAGACAATTTCTTCTGAAATCCGAACAGAACTCATTTCCTTTATTTGAAGAGAAATGTTTCGAATTTTTTTTCGAACTTCGGAGAGAATATATTTACAAATTTTGAGAGAATTTGTTCCGAAAGTCTGGGAAAATTTCATCCAACATGTGGAGAAAAAAACAAAACCGAAATAAGAAGAGATTTCGTTCAAATACGTAGAATTTTTTTCGATATTCGGAGAGAAATTCTACCGAAATTCGGGAATAATTTCGTCCCAAATTTGCATACCAGAGAAATAAATTCGCGGATTAGAAAACTTCCTACAAAATTCAAAAAGAATTCCGAAATTTAGAGAATAAAAAATCCTTTCGTAATTCGGGAAGAATTTCTTACGTGATTTGAAAAGAATTTATCCCGAATTTAAGAAGGAATTTCTTCCAAAATTAGGAGATAAATACTTCCGAAAATCACAAAGAATTTATACCGAAATTCGGAAAGAAATCCCGCCGAAATACGAAGACAGTTTCTTTCGAAATTCGAAGAGAATTTTATCTCAAATTTGGAAAAATTTCTTCCGAAATCGGAGACAATATCTTCCAAATTCTTTCGAATTGCGAAAAAAAATCTTCAGAATTTCTGAAAAAAAAACTCATCCGAAATTTCGAAAAAAAAAACGCATCCAGAATTCAGAAGCAATTCTTTTCCAAAATTCGAACACAATTCCTTCCGAAAATCGAAGAGAATTTATTCCAAATTTTGGAAAAAATATTTACCGAGACACGAAGAGAATTTCCTTTGAAATTCGGAGGGGATTTCTACCAACCTTCGAAGAAAGTTTCTTACGAAATTCAAAGAGAATTTCTCCCAGAACTCGGAGTACAGGAGTACATTTCTTCCAAAATTTGAAGAGAAATTTTCGGAGAGAAAATTCGAAGAAAAAACCAAAACTCGGAGAAAATTTGTGAGAATTAAAAAAAAATATTTAGCTCTCTTTAGTGGGATGTTTTCACTGTCATAAAACGAGTATTTTGACAGTGATGCTATCAAAATTCTCAAGGATTCGTTCGCGAAATATGGAGAAATTTTTTACGTAATTCGGAGAAAATTTCTCCCGAAATTCTGAGAAAACCTTTTAAGGATTGTGCGGCCGGTAATAAAGCTAATCAGTTCGGTGCGTGATTTCTCTTGTTTCGGACAGCAAAACGATCGCGCGGTCGGCCGAAATATTGTGTTCTGCATTGCGCGGCCGATAATAAGAATAGCCATCGAACAAGTAAGTGCAGTGCGTGTTTTAGTCGTCGGGAAAGAAATAAAATATCTATTTTATGTTCGGTGGCTCAAGCGCATGCCGCGCGCGGTCGAAAAAAGCGCGTCCTTCAATAGTTTGCCGTAGCCATCGAGTAAGTGAGTACAGAGTGCTACGCTTCCGTGCGGTCTTCCAAAACGCGAATCTCCTCAGTTTCCATATGCCACCGGGCGTGCATGTTTTAACTTTTAACTCGTATTAGTGTTATTTCCCATCCCATAGATCGCATCGCTTACCAAAGTGAATCCAGATAAATTATCCTTTGTAACTAAAACGATATCCCATCCCAAGACAATCGTGGAGATGCAGAGGTGTACTCGGTCTCTAGTAGCAACGAGAGTCGGACTAACAATCCTTCCATTCCTATATGACCGTAAGGACGTGGCCGGCGCCGTTATTGACTTTAAATATTTGAGCTCCCGAAACGTGTACATTGAGAATGGGTAGCTAATCTCTGTACAATTTCGCAAGTTCAGTCAATCACGGAGTAGCAACTATGAATTGTGCGGTCATAATGCTCATGCTCATGCTCAATTCTGAGAAAACCTTTTAAGAAATACGGAGAAAAAAACATTGAGGATGAAAAAGAGAAGGGAAGAGGCCAAAAACATAGCAAGAATTTCTGGAAGTTTAAAAAAGGCCGTGGAGATTCCAAACAGAGAGTAGGGAGTGAGTGCTAGTAATGGACCCCCTAAGGACAGAAATTTACTTCAATCGCTTCGCTACAATCAGACTCATGACATATTGCGATTCTGTAGCACCAGATGACAAGTAACAGTTATCAGCAATGCGTTTCGTACATAAAACATGCTAAAACATTCATTTTTACTACTAAAATAAGAATTATAAAATAATGTAGCTAGATTATGCTATTATGCCTATTATGCCCATCCCCGGGACCAAAATACGCAACATAGGGTTTGTTTACATACGTATTATGGTCCCCCCCCCCATTTGATTTACATGTTCCATTTCCATTTCTATTAATGGATCCTCTTTTCGTGAACATCGAGAAACCAGAGGCATTCCACGGGGGCATGTCAGTCGATCCTGAGCGACCATTTCGAAAATATTTGAAACTCTGCACAGTTTTTCAATTTCATCTAAATCGTCATTTTTCGATATCAAATCTTCATATTGAGTCACGACTAACTTTTCAAAAGGGTGTATGTGAAAATGGTTCAAAAATATTTAAAAAGCTGCACAGCAAAAACGGAATGTTCGATTGTTATGATTTTTTCAGCAAAGTTAGACAACTAAATGGTGATTCTTAAGAAAATGTGCACAGTAAAAAAAAATTTTTTTGCCTTTAAAAATATCATTTTGTCACAAAAACTCAAATATCTCAAAACCCTATCTTTTTTCGAACGTAATTTTTTAGGGAAAACGGTCCATTATATTAGCTATCTACCATAAAAATTTGGTGATGGTAAACTAATAAACAAAAAGTTATGACATTTCAAACATTTCACAATTTTCACATTTAGTAAAAAAATTTTTTTCTGTGTAAGTTATTTCGAGAATTGCAGTTTGATGCAGATTTTATTGTTAAGGGACGTGATTTAAACAAGTTGTTTTCATGATATTTTGATTTAATTATTCATAGCATCTATAAGAAACTTAGACACGATCCAGTGTTGTGATCAAAAGTATTGATAGTGTCATAATTTTCATTGCACGTGACTGGCGAAAAATTCTTTTAATAGTGTTGAAACCTGTTGATAATAACGTTGATAGAAACATATCAGAAATGTTATTTTTAAGACAAAAGCTGCAAAATCAAAGATTTATATACACGTGTACGTCTATAGTTTACCTGCAAAAATATACCTCTTAGAGAATAGACTTTATGATCGGGAGGAAACGGGTATCTTCAACAACAACAAATGCATGATAGGTACATACCATGACAATGCTCACGAAAAAGCAAAAAATTACTACTACTAAGGTTGTTAAAGATCTTATAGTAATTTTTTCTTCAGTCACAAATGACACCAAACTAGTCAGTAAAAACTAAAAAGTGATTTTGTTTATTGAAATATTACGAACAACATGAGTAGCCGCTTTCTCAACTGTTGTAGGCCGTTTGATGGAAAAAGTGTTCAAAAGAGTTACGAAATCTCACCGAAAGCACCATAGATAAACTGAAAGCGACTGGTTATGCTCCAATGTCCACATTGAATACAAATTTACGCATTTGCACGTCCTGCCGTCTAAACGTTGACAAAAGAGCAATCTGTATATCATCGGTTGAGCAGAGCGCAGGAAGTTCGAAAACGACAGCAACTGAGGAATTGCCAGATGTATCGACAACAACTGAGGAATTACCAGAAGTATTAAGTGCTGAGAGCCTTGCCACCGTACCATCAGCGAAATCTGTTTCAACAAATCAATCGGAAAATGAGTGTATCCAAAAGGTCAATATCGAACGCTTTAACGAGGGCATAGCTGGGATAAAAGTGACTCCGATTAAATGGAGTAAGATGGACTACGTTTATTACCCGGAGAAAAAATACCGTGAAATAAACGAAGCTGTACGAAGAAACCTCTTCAAATTAGGACCCGATGATGTGGAAAATACAGACTACGATGAGGTAATTATAAATATGAAGGAAAGGTTCTCGAATGCAGCCACGACAAGGAAAGAAAAATTATTGATTTTGTCGATGCTGCCAAGTTCGTGGTCTATTCAGGATGCCATTGATGAGTTCAAAACCAATAGAAATACAGTAAAAGAGGCAAAACAATTGAAGAATAACTGTCTTTCAACCAAAAATACTAGGTCTAGTACTGCATTAACAGATGAGACAAAAGAAATAGTAGTTCAATATTTTGAAGATGATGAAGTAAGTCGAGCTATGCCTGGTCAAAAAGATTATGTATCAGTAAAAAAAGATGGAAAGCGTCAAGCAATCCAAACGACTGATGACGACTTTGAAAGAAGCGTACACACGCTTCAAGGAAATTCACGATAATATTAAAATAGGTTTTTCCTCATTTGCAAGCCTTCGGCCAAGGCAATGTAAGCTTCTTTCCAATTCAGGAACACATAATGTGTGTGTGCACAACCCATGAGAATATTAATCTTATTTTACATAGTTTGAAAAGAATCAATTTAACAAAGGATATTAAAATGTTAACTGGTAGTCTTTTGTGTGAAAATACAACATCAAATTGCTATCTACGATCTTGTTCGGATTGTCCAGATTCTTCATCATTGGAAAATACTTTATTCGCTGAGTTTGAAGAAAAATATATTGATCAGTTATCATTTGAGCAATGGGTGACCACGGATAGGTGTGACATAGAAACTATTGTAAAACCTGTAGATGAGTTTGTGTCATATTTTTGCTTGAAATTAGAAAGTTTAATCCCTCACGATTTCATTAAAACAGAACAATCCAGCTTTTTAAAAAATACGAAATATACATTACAAAATGGTGAATTTTTAGTCATTTGTGATTTTTCTGAAAATTACAGCTTTGTATTGCAAGATGAAGTGCAGTCCCATCACTGGAACGTACAACAAGCTACAATTCACCCATTCGTTATTTATTTTAATGGAAGTACGCAAATTGAACACTTAAGTTTTATTATAATTTCCGAAGATTTAAGACACGATTCAGTATCCGTAAACTTGTTCATTGAAAAAATGATTAACTTTTTACGCGTTGATAAGCATAAAGAAGTCAAAAGATATATTTCATGTCTGATGGAGCAGCGTCGCAGTACAAAAATCGTAAGAATTTTTCGAGCCTATGTCAATTTAAATCAATGTACGGAATTGATGCAGAATGGCATTTTTTGCTACATCACATGGCAAAGGTCCTTGTGATGCTATTGGAGGAACAATAAAGCGCATGGCCACAAGAGCAAGTTTAGCCAAAGAACGTGAGCATCCAATTAAAACTGCGAAAGAACTTTTTGATTGGGCAAATCGTAGAAAAGAAAAGATTTAACCAAATTATCATTTTGTTTTACTACTACTGAAGGGTACGAAATAAAGGCTTCAGAGCTCAGCGAGCAATTTAATAACGCGAAAACGATCCAAGGAACCCAAAAATTTCACTGTTTCATTCCATTGTCGGAAAATAAAATTAAAGCAAAACTATACTCAAACTGTGCTGATAATAATTCAAAAGTGTTCGATATTTTAAAAAATTTGAATAAAAATAAATAAAAAATAAGTATTAATAAACTGTTTTCATGATATCATAACCCATAACCCAAACCCAAACCAATTCAAACCCAAAACTCTTAGAGTTTCTATAACAACATTGTGTAACTGCCACATTTAATTTAATACTTAGGATAATATTAATTCATTTTTATTTATTTATACATATAATATTTATACATATAATATACATAATATCGATGAATACATAAATATGGAATATCATACAAACAACTTGTTTAACTCACGCAAGGCCCTTAACAATAAAATCAGCGTCAAACTGCGATTCTTGAAAAAAAATACACGGAAATTTTTTTGTTTACTATATGTGAAAATTGTGAAATGTTTGAAATGTCATAACTTTTTGTTTATTGGTTTACCATCACCAAATTTTTATGGTAGATAGCTAATATAATGGACCGTTTTCCCTAAAAAATTACGTTCGAAAAAGATAGGGTTTTGAGATATTTGAGTTTTGTGACAAAATGATATTTTTAAAGGCAAAAAATTTTTTTTACTGTGCACATTTTCTTAAGAATCACCATTTACTTGTCTAACTTTGCTGAAAAATCATAACAATCGAACATTCCGTTTTGCTGTGCAGCTTTTTAAATATTTTGAACCATTTTCACATACACCCTTTTGAAAAGTTAGTCGTGACTCAATATGAAGATTTGATATCGAAAAATGACGATTTAGATGAAATTGAAAAACTGTGCAAAGTTTCAACTCAATAGAAAATCATGAATTAAAAATTTTCTTAAATTTTGATGCTGTTGCTTGGAATCGCTCACCATCATTGGATCTCAAATACACTTACGGAGTAAGAATTGTTATTCGCTCTCTGTGGAGTTTATGGACTTTTAAAAATAGGTAAGGGCTGCTTGCAATCTTCAAGATAATAAAGAATGCAATCCCTACAAACTCACATAAATCCATGCAGCACTTATAGAAGCCCAGCAAAACATTCCAACCACTGCAATACTTTAAATAATTTGGTCTGAACACACTCAGGTTGTTTAATTTTTGTCGATTGTGGCCTTCGGTATAAATAAAGCAATGGTCCCATGAAAAAATATCCGAAAAAAAATAAGTCGAAGAGAAATAGAGAGAACCTCTTCAGAAAATCTGGGAGAATTTCATCCGAAATTAGGAAATTTGTTTTTTCCCAAATATGAAGATTTTTTTTTTTAAATTGGGGATAATTTCGTCTCAAATTTGCAAACCAGAGAATTTACTTCAGGGATCTACAAAATTTGGTGACATTTTTCCGGAATTCAGAGAGTTTTTTCTAAAATTCGGAAACAAATTCCTTTCGAAGTTCGGAAAGAATTTCTTCCAAAATTCGGAAAAAAAAATCTTCCGCGTTTAAGAATGGGTCGGGTAAAGAAATTCTTCCGGAATTCGGAGAGAATGTTTTTCGAAATTCGGAATAAAAATCTTCCAAATTTCGGAGAAAAGTTCTTCCATAACTTGGAGATTTTCCTCCAACATTTGAAGATTTTCCACCAAAATTTAGAGAAAATTACTTCCGCAACTCGGAAAAAAATGTCGCTGAAATTCAAAGAAGTTATTTCTTCAAATAGTCAGAGATAGTAATAAAAAAAATCGGATAGATTTATTTGTCTAAATACGTTAAGAATTTTCACTTCCAAAATTCTGACAGATTCTACTAAAATTCGGATACAATTAATCAAAAATTCTTCCAAAATTAAGTAAGATTTTTTTTTCAAAAGGGAAAATATTTTTTTCCCAATTTGTGAGAGAAATTTTTCCTATTTTCGGAAATTAGTAGACGAATTCTTTCGAAAATCGAAAACAATTTATTCCGGTATTCGGTGAGAAATCCTACAATACGCAGAGAGTTCGTTTTGAAATTCGGAGAAAATTTCTTTCAGAATTCAAAGATTTTTTTTTTCCAGAATATGGAGAGAGTTTCTTCTAAAATTTGTAGAGAACCCATGCCGAAATATGCAGAGAATTGCTTTCAAAATATGGAAATTCTTTCGAATCGCGGAATTTTTGTTTTCCGAAATACGAAAAGAATTCTCATTCGCAATTCAAAGTGAAAGTCCGAAATTCTTTCATAATTCGGTTCGGATAGATTTTGAGAAAGTTTTTTTTCCGAAATTTGGACATAATTTTTTTTTCGAAATTTAGAGAGAATTTCTTCCGACATTCGTTGGAGAGAATTTCATCCAAAATTAAGAGAATATTTCTTTCCATATTCGGAAAGACTTTCCTCCAAAATTCGGATAAAATTTCTTACGAAATTCGGAGAGAATTTCGTTCGAAGTCCGAGCGATTTTTTTTCCGAAATTCAGAGACAATTTCTTTTGAAATTCGGAGAAAACTCTTTTTCTTCATTCGGAGAGAATTTTTTCCAAATTTTCTTTTGAAATTCGAAGAAGTTTAGAGAATTTTTTCCGAAAGTCTGAGAGAATTTGATCCGACATTAGTAGAAAAAAAAAATCGAAATAAGATATTTTTAATCAAATTTGGAGTTTTTTGATATTCGGAGAGGAATTCTATCGAAATTCGGGGATGATTTCGTCCCAAATTTGCAAACCAGAGAATTTACTTCACGAATCTGGAAACTTCTTACAAAATTCGGTGATAATTCCGAGATTTTTTTTCCCGAAACTCGGAAAATTCGAAAACAACTTTCTATCGAAATTCGAAATGAATTTTTTTACGTAATTTGAAAAGAATTTCTTCCGAATTTAAGAAGGAATTCCTTCCGAAATTTGGAGACAACTTCGTCGGCGAAAAGAAATTCTTCCGGAATACGGAGAGAATTTCTTTCAAAATTCAGAAAGAATTTCATCCGAAATTCGGAGTAAAAACCTTCCGAAATGCGAAAAAAATTTCTACCAAAATTTGGAGCGAAAATATTCCGAAATTCGGAGAATTTTTTTTAGGAAATTCGTTGGAAATTTCTCCTGAAATATGGAATAAATTTATTTGGAGAGAATTTCTTCTAAAAATCGAAGAGAATTCCTGTCGAAATTCAAAGAGAATTTCAGCCGAATTGAGAAATTATTTCTTCAATATTTCGCTGACAATTAGGGAAAATTTCTTCCGAAATAAAAAAAGATTTTTTTTCAAAATTCTGAGAAAATTTCTACTGAAATTCGAAAAGAATCTTTTCAAAAATTTTGAATTGAGAATTTCTTCCAAAATGCGAAGAGATTTTTTTTTAATTCGGAGAGAAATCCCCATTTTCGGAAAGTTTTTTTTCCGAAATTCAGAGAAAATTTCTTCCAAATTAGGAAAAAATTTCTTCCAAAAATCGCAAAGAATTTATACCAAAATTCGGAGAGAGAATTTCCGCTTGGATACGGAGAAAGTTTCTTTCGAAATTCGGAGAGAATTTCATCAAGTATGGAAAAAATTACTTCCGCAATCTCGGAAACAGATTCTTCCAAAATTCATAGAGATTGTTCTTCCGAAATATGGAGAGAAATTCTTCCAAATTTCGGAAAGAATTTCTTCAGAGATTCAAAAATAATTAGCATTAGCATTAGCATTAGCATTGTTACGGTGTAATTCGTAGATTGGACACTAGTGATACTCATGTTTTACTTTTGAGATCCTTATCTAGAATGCTATCAGAAATCAAGAAGGGGAGTGGTCCTTGATTCCAGTCTTAAACAAAAATAACAAAAGCATGAGGATTACTACTCCTGGCCACGCCCATCTTCACCGTAACTCGGAAGAGGAAGGAAGTGTTGATGTAGTACTTACTTAACGAGAGGCCACCGACTTAGCGACACCCTCATAAGTACCACGGAGTTGGATAATTAGGAAGGTAATCGTTGGGTCAGGATTTGCCTGTAGCTGATAATGTAACCATGGTAGATCTTACCCGTAACACCCTGCGAAAAGGTGTCTACCCATCATTACGGGTCTAATTTCTTCAGAGATTCGAAAAGAATTCGCATCCGAAATTTGGATTGAATTCTTTCCCAACATTTGGAGACAATTTCTTCTGAAAGAGAATTTATTCCAAAATTCGGAAAGAATTTTTACCAAGACACAAAGAGAATTTCTTTCGAAATTCGGAGCAAATTGCTTCCAGCCTTCGGAGAGAGTTTCTTACGAAATTCGAAGAGAATTTCTCCCAGAATTCGTAGAGAATTTCTTCTAGAATTCGGGAAAATAAAATCTTCCAAAATTGGAGAGAATTTCTTCCAAAATTCGATGAGAATTCTCTTCCGGCATTCGGAGTGAGTTCATTTCCGAAATTTAGAGAGAACTTATTCCGTAATTCTAAGAGAACTTTTTACGAAATTCTGAGAGAACTTCTTTCAAAGTTAGGAGAAAATTTTCTTCCGAAATTCGGAGCGAATATCTTCCTAAATTCGGACTGATTTTCTTCCGGAATTCAAAGAAAACTTCTTCCAAAAATTGTAGATAATTTTTTTTCGCAATTTGGAAAGAATGCCTTCTGAACTTGGGATTGAATTTCGAAATTCTACCAAAATTGAAAAGGAATTTCTTCCGAAATTCGGAGACAATTTCTTTTTAAATTCGGAGAATTTCTTCCGCAATTCGAGAGATTTCTTTTCTGTCTACTTCTTCAAAATTCAGGAAGGATCTCTTCAAAAATTCAAGATCTGGAGAGAATTTCTCCCGAATTTAAAAGATTTTTTTTCCAAAATTCGGAGAGAATTATTTTATATTATATATCGTAGAGAGTTTCTTCCGAAATACGGTGAGAATCGTATCCGGCATCCATAACAATTTATAACAAATTCGGTAAGGATTTCATCCTAAATTCGAAGAGAAGGAAAGAATTGCTTGCTTCATTCAGATTGTTTTCCAAAATTCGCAGACATTTTCTTTCGGGGTTAGCAAAAAACGAAATTCTGATAGATTGATTTCGCGAAATCCGAAGATTTATTTGCAAAATACGTAGAAAATTTCTTCCGAAACTCTGAGAAAATTTCTTCCAAAATTCGGAGAGAAAATTTCACGAAATGCGGATTTTCTTCCGAAAATCGAAGAAAATTCCAAAATTTTCCGAATCTTGAAATTGTGAACATGAACAGCAATCAAATAACAACTGCAGAAATATTAAAATAAGTTTGAATGCAGAATAAGGATTCTTAGATATTAGTAAAAATTTGAGGAAGACTAATTTTTGAAAACTGTGAAGTTCATCTGTGCTTCAGGAAGTCAGTCAAAGATTCTAAACTTCCATAGATTTTTGGAAGCACCTAAAGACATCATTATTTAACTGAATTGATTAGTTGACCAAGTTATTTAGCCAACCAAATTAAACTGGTTGAATAAACCATCCGACAAAATATTCGACTGTTAAATTTTACTTTCATTATGGCCACTAAATGTTAACTACACTTGAAAGTAACAATTCGCAAGATTAAAACCCGGAAAATATTTGGATTCAAACAAATTTCCTACATTTCGTACACGCTTCAAAAGCCCTCCAGGAAACGCTCAAACCAAATTAGAGAATAAATCTTCGGATTAGCTCCCTTGTTATAGAAAATCCAGCAAACCCAAACCAGCATACCGGCAACTGACCACAAAGTTGTTAGATTTTTATCGCCATTAGAGCAAATTAAACGCTGATCTTGGGTAGCCGTGGTCGCACCCATTAAACGACATTACTACCAACGCCTTGTCGAATAAAACTCGCAACAATGCTGAACGTCCTCCCATCCGCCCGCCACCTTATTCTATTCTTCTAGCCACCGGACTGGAGGCCATAAATTCCAATCTAATCACCCGCGCGCGGCCCGGTACCGACCGACGGACGGACGAAGAAATTACCCGCCTTATTTTCGATGGTGCGATTGGGAACAATTTTCCCACATCACAAAAGCGTCACCAACAAAACACCACCCGAAATCGACCGGAAACGTTTGTCGATCCCATCAGCGAGCGCCGATGGCCACAATCGAACGAAATTAAATTAACTAACAGGGGTCACTTCCCGAATGCGAATGGGAGAATTTCAACTCTGCCGAACACGAGGGGCACAAGAACGGAGGCAGATTATTTATCCAAATGATCGGTTGTGGTTTTCTTCCCGGTTTTGCTACTAACATACACGACAGTTTAGGATCGAATCGTGTCGGAATTCTTCCATCCTCCAAGCAGGATGCTAAGGGTTGCTCACGAATGGGACGGGGTGCGACGGAATGAAAAATGATGACGAGGAACTGCGACCGCCGCGGATGATCCTCCGTTCTACAAAAGTTCTGCGGCAAACCGTTGATTCTTTTCTACACCGTGGCGAATTGTGGATTCGGTTGGGCAACAGCGAGACTTCTACAGAACAGGAAGTTTTTACATTTACCCAATAGCCATAATTTAAAGATAATTAGGAAAATCTGTAACGAATGTCATATTGATGGTATCAAGATCTGAGCTCCGTTACAACTTCATAACCCTGGGTGCAAAGAATTAAACTTCGTATCAATATTTATGAAAAAGGAACACACGGTCTTTTTACAAAGCTCATCTAAAACAATCTTACCTTGATCGCTGGCAACACCATCAAGATTGTGGTTCAGGACGCAGAACACGAGCACCAGCAGCGGCAGATATTTATCCATATTATCGGCCGGTAGTTTTCTTCCCGTTTTACTCTTCCTATTCACCCACAAAGCAGCACTACTCACAATAGATCGTCGCGATCGGTCGCTACAGAAACCGAATTCTTCCACCTCATGCAAAGGTAGCCGGAGGAGGGTTTGCTGGACGCTCGGGGACGGAGCAGCGCAACGGAATGATGAAAAATGATGATGACGAAGAACTGCTGCTGCCGGGTGCCCCTCTCTGTTCTACAAAAAGTTCTGCAGCAAACAGTTGGCTAGTTTTCCCCGTGCTCAGGGTTCTTTCACTTTGCGACTTTGCTCTTTTCACTGTTTCTTCTTGTGTTTTAGATTCGATAGTTGTTCGTCGTGATACGCGGCCTAAGAGCGACTAAGCTACGAATCTCGATCCTTGCTTTTTTCTTCTCAACCGCGGCCGATGTTTGAGCTTCTTGATGATGATCGTTTATATTATCTTAATTTTTAATTTTATTTTTATTCTTCATTCATTATCTGGTGGTGGGCTTCTTCTTGCGCTTCTTCAGTGGCAGCCGCGTACCGGTAGGCAACAACATGATGCGGATGCGAATGACGATCGTAGGGGCGGCAACGGTGGTGGCATGGCATGACAGCTCTTGGGGCAATTCCTCAGTGAGTGAGTGAACTCTTCAGGAATCCACACCGGCGACGAGCTCATTAGCTTTGTTGAAGCCGTCGTTGTTGATGCGGTGTCTGCTTCTGCTGTCGCCCACCGTCAACGGCGACCCCGATTGGACTCGATTCTATTCCACCGATCGCCAAAGCTACCATCACAGTTTCCATGCTTCCCCTCTTACACGGCACCAAACCAAATTTCGTCCACCCTCTCCTCACTTCGAGTCTTCGAAGGGCTTCTTCTTAATAATCTCACTTCACGAAACCGAAACAACACAATTTATAATCACACAAGCAATATCACGAATTCAAGCAACCCTGCCGGGCGGCGAAACAGCATTCGACCCCTCGGGGGCCTACTTCTCCGTCGGAACGCGCACAAATCACCTCTCTCGGTATCAATTATCAAAACATGCTTCCACTATTTCAAACAGATTATTATTTTTTTTCATCTAAATTCTGCCTTAAATAATTCCATCCAAGCAGGCCAACTAGCCCAGCCTACTAATAGGGCCCAAGCTTGGAAACGATTCTTCACGACTGCGGCGACGAACAACAGCCTCAGCAACAACAAAACCAACAGGCAGTAACATTTTACAACTCTCCCATCGTCATCGTAGCCGTCGTCGTGATGGGGTAATAACTCATGCCAAAACAATTCCACTGCGCGCGCGGTGCTGGCGGACGACCGAACACCGCGAAATAACACACGGCTCACTCTCCGCAACTACTGCTCCACCCGGCTCGGAACAACACGGCACAGCGCGCGGAATTCTGTGGAAAGAAACAAACGAAACAGAAAAAATAATATTAGACTTTTGTTTTTACTCCTAAATGGCAGTTGATTTTGTGAACTATTGACTTTTCAGCCGCACCCTTCCCTTCGTTTCCCGAAAGTCAGAATCAGGCGCAGCCATGTAGCTCTATTACTCTCCCCCGCGCAAGTGAAGGTGGTTCTGACTAGGCAGCAACGTTGGTTCTCAATGGGAGATTGATGACGCGGTGCCGCTAATGCAGTTTTGAATAATGGTCTTGCGAACATTTGGGTGAAAAATTTATGGTGCCCGGAATTAGAGTTGGTCGACTACTCTCGTATCGATTCATGTTTAAATTCCATTAAAATCATCTGGTTTCTTTCTAAAAAAAGAGTCTTCATTTTGCTTTATTTTATCACCGCTACTTTATTTTCTGCTCCAAGGGACTCTAATTTCAATACGGTTGCGCTATTCTACGTATGTATAGTAGATATAGAAGCTTCCTCAATACTCTACCGAGGAAATGGGGGAACGTTTTGCATCTCACTGAACATGATATATTCATCTCATCGCGAAACAAAAAGATACAGCACCAATTTTGTCGCTACTTTTTGCTAACAAAATCACAAAAATAAAAATTTCTTTTCATTGTTTTGTTTTTCGAGAGATGAATATCTGAACAATAATGAGATAAAGTCTTAAAACAGTAACCCTAAGTGAATTTTCCCAAATTTATTTAATTTTTTCTTTAAAATAACAAAACTTAACTAAATAATTCGCGGATTTGTATATTTTTCAAAATAAGGCAGGGTTTGCAGAAATCGTTCTCAATAGATAACGAACAACGATAAAAGAGAGGCAAAAACTGTTCCAAATCATAACAAGCCATAATAACAAATTTATCAAACTTGTATACAAGTGCGAAAAAACAGAATCGGATAGGCAGCCCCCACAGAAAAATTGTGATTTTTGCTTTGTTTTCGCTCCTTTCGTGTTGGTTACTGCACAGCTGTGTAGAACAAGTTGAAATGCATCATCAGAGCCAGTGCTCCCCGGATTTGGAGCTTTCTAAAAGAAATTTATCATGGGGTAAAACAAAGAAATTCTCCGAATTTCGAAAGAAATTCTCCGAATTTCGAAAGAAATTCTCCGAATTTCGAAAAAAGTTCTCCCAATTTCGAAAGAAATTCTCTGAATTTCGGAAGAAGTTCTCCGAATTGATATTTTTACCAATCTTTGAATTTCGAAAGAAATTCTCCGAGATTCTCCAAATTTCGAAAGAAATTCTCCAAATTTCGAAAGAAGTTCTCCGAATTTCAAAAGAAATTCTCCGAATTTCAGAAGAAATTCTCCGTATTTTGAAAGAAATTCCCCGAATTTCGAAAGAAATTCTCCGGATTTCGAAAGAACTTCTCCGAATTTCGAAAGAACTTCTCCGAATTTCGGAAGAAATTCTCAGAATTACGAAAGAAATTCTCCGAATTACGAAAGAAATTCTCCGAATTTCGGAAGTAATTCTCCGAATTACGAAAGAAATTCTCCGAATTTCGAAAGAAATTCTCCGAATTTCGAAAGAAATTCTCCGAATTTCGAAAGAAATTCTCCGAATTTCGAAAGAAATTCTCCGAATTTCGAAAGAAATTCTCCGAATTTCGAAAGAAATTCTCCGAATTTCGAAAGAAATTCTCCGAATTTCGAAAGAAATTCTCCGAATTTCGAAAGAAATTCTCCGAATTTCGAAAGAAATTCTCCGAATTTCGAAAGAAATTCTCCGAATTTCGAAAGAAATTCTCCGAATTTCGAAAGAAATTCTCCGAATTTCGAAAGAAATTCTCCGAATTTCGAAAGAAATTCTCCGAATTTCGAAAGAAATTCTCCGAATTTCGAAAGAAATTCTCCGAATTTCGAAAGAAATTCTCCGAATTTCGAAAGAAATTCTCCGAATTTCGAAAGAAATTCTCCGAATTTCGAAAGAAATTCTCCGAATTTCGAAAGAAATTCTCCGAATTTCGAAAGAAATTCTCCGAATTTCGAAAGAAATTCTCCGAATTTCGAAAGAAATTCTCCGAATTTCGAAAGAAATTCTCCGAAAGAAATTCTCCGAATTTCGAAAGAAATTCTCCGAATTTCGAAAGAAATTCTCCGAATTTCGAAAGAAATTCTCCGAATTTCGAAAGAAATTCTCCGAATTTCGAAAGAAATTCTCCGAATTTCGAAAGAAATTCTCCGAATTTCGAAAGAAATTCTCCGAATTTCGAAAGAAATTCTCCGAATTTCGAAAGAAATTCTCCGAATTTCGAAAGAAATTCTCCGAATTTCGAAAGAAATTCTCCGAATTTCGAAAGAAATTCTCCGAATTTCGAAAGAAATTCTCCGAATTTCGAAAGAAATTCTCCGAATTTCGAAAGAAATTCTCCGAATTTCGAAAGAAATTCTCTGAATTTCGAAAGAAATTCTCCGAATTTCGAAAGAAATTCTCCGAATTTCGAAAGAAATTCTCCGAATTTCGAAAGAATTTCGAATTTCGAAAGAAATTCTCCGAATTTCGAAAGAAATTCTCCGAATTTCGAAAGAAATTCTCCGAATTTCGAAAGAAATTCTCCGAATTTCGAAAGAAATTCTCCGAATTTCGAAAGAAATTCTCCGAATTTCGAAAGAAATTCTCCGAATTTCGAAAGAAATTCTCCGAATTTCGAAAGAAATTCTCCGAATTTCGAAAGAAATTCTTCGAATTTCGAAAGAAATTCTTCGAATTTCGAAAGAAATTCTTCGAATTTCGAAAGAAATTCTTCGAATTTCGAAAGAAATTCTTCGAATTTCGAAAGAAATTCTTCGAATTTCGAAAGAAATTCTTCGAATTTCGAAAGAAATTCTTCGAATTTCGAAAGAAATTCTTCGAATTTCGAAAGAAATTCTTCGAATTTCGAAAGAAATTCTTCGAATTTCGAAAGAAATTCTTCGAATTTCGAAAGAATTTCTTCGAATTTCGAAAGAATTTCTTCGAATTTCGAAAGAAATTCTTCGAATTTCGAAAGAATTCTTCGAATTTCGAAAGAAATTCTTCGAATTTCGAAAGAAATTCTTCGAATTTCGAAAGAAATTCTTCGAATTTCGAAAGAAATTCTTCGAATTTCGAAAGAAATTCTCCGAATTTCGAAAGAAATTCTCCGAATTTCGAAAGAAGTTCTCCGAATTTCGAAAGAAGTTCTCCGAATTTCGAAAGAAATTCTCCGAATTTCGAAAGAAATTCTCCGAATTTCGAAAGAAATTCTCCGAATTTCGAAAGAAATTCTCCGAATTTCGAAAGAAATTCTCCGAATTTCGAAAGAAATTCTCCGAATTTCGAAAGAAATTCTCCGAATTTCGAAAGAAATTCTCCGAATTTCGAAAGAAATTCTCCGAATTTCGAAAGAAATTCTCCGAATTTCGAAAGAAATTCTCCGAATTTCGAAAGAAATTCTCCGAATTTCGAAAGCAATTCTCCGAATTTCGAAAGAAATTCTCCGAATTTCGAAAGAAATTCTCCGAATTTCGAAAGAAATTCTCCGAATTTCGAAAGAAATTCTCCGAATTTCGAAAGAAATTCTCCGAATTTCGAAAGAAATTCTCCGAACTTCGGAAGAAATTCTCCGAATTTCGGAAGAAATTTTCCGAATTTCGGAAGAAATTTTCCGAATTTCGGAAGAAATTCTCCGAATTTCGGAAGAAATTCTCTGAATTTCGGAAGAAATTCTCTGAATTTCGGAAGAAATTCTCTGAATTTCGGAAGAAATTCTCTGAATTTCGGAAGAAATTCTCTGAATTTCGGAAGAAATTCTCTGAATTTCGGAAGAAATTCTCCGAATTTCGAAAGCAATTCTCCGAATTTCGAAAGAAATTCTCTGAATTTCGGAAGAAATTCACCGAATTTCAAATAAATTCTCCGAATTTCGGAAGAAATTCTCCGAATTTCGGAAGAAATTCTCCGAATTTCGGAAGAAATTCCCGAATTTCGGAAGAAATTCTCCGAATTTCGGAAGAAATTCTCCGAATTTCGGAAGAAATTCTCCGAATTTCGGAAGAAATTCTCCGAATTTCGGAAGAAATTCTCTGAATTTCGGAAGAAATTATCCGAATTTCGGAAGAAATTCTCCGAATTTCGGAAGAAATTCTCCAAATTTCGAAAAAAATTCACCGAATTTCGAAAGCTAATTCTCCGAATTCTCCGAATTTCGAAAGAAATTCTCCGAATTTTGAAAGAAATTCTCCGAATTTCAAAAGAAATTATTTCGAAAGAAATTCTCCGAATTTCGAAAGAAATTCTCCGAATTTCGAAAGATATTCCCAAAATTTTGAAAGAAATTCTCCGAATTAAAAAAACAATTCTCCGGATTTCGAAAGAAATTCTCCGAATTTCGAAAGAAATTCTCCGAATTTCGAAAGAAATTCTCCGAATTTCGAAAGAAATTCTCCGAATTTCGAAACGGAATTCTCCGAATTTCGAAAATAAATTCTCCGAATTTCCAAAGAAATTCTCTGAATTTCGAAAGAAATTCCCCGAATTTCGAAAGAAATTCCCCGAATTTCGAAAAAAAAATCTCCGAATTTCGAAAGAAATTCTCCAAATTCCGAAAGAAATTCTCGAATTTCGAAAGAAACTCTTCGAATTTCGAAAGAAATAATTTGAAATAAAAATCTCCGAATTTCGAAAAAAAATTCGGACTTCGAAAGAATTTCCCCGAATTTTGATAAAAGTTTTTTCAAAAGCATTTCAAATTTTTTCCTGGATTTCGAAAGAAATTCTACGAATTCCACTCGACTCAGAGTTTCGAATGAAATTATCAGAACTTTGAATGAAATTCTTCGTACTTCCGAAATTATTTGAATTTCGAGTGGAATTCGTTTCTTTACATTTCGAAAGGACGTTTAATTTCGAACGAAATTCTACAATTACTGCAGAAATTCTCCGAATTTAGAAATGTTTTAATTTTTTAGAACTATTCCACTTTCTTAAAAGAAATTCTCGGATTTTTCCTGAAATTCTGTGAACTTCTGATGACTCGCCTTCGGTGGTTCTCTGACAGAAGCAAGAAATTTGGCGATGCTTGTCCATTTCGATTTTTACAAAACACAGTCCTTTATTAAACAAAATTCTGAGTATTCACAGATTTTAAAATATATTTGTAGTGAAAATTTTCACAAATATCAGCGTATCCAGTATTTTGAGCTTGCTAATGACGGCATGAGCTACCTTCTTTATGGCATTATATGACTAAAGCTTGTATTCGAAAAAAAAAATCAAAACTTATTTCATTGAATATATTAATTTTTATTGTATGAGTAATTATAATTGATAAAATTTTATAAAACAAGCTTAGAGTATAATGTTTACATGTACAACATTTCGCCAGAAACTTTTAAGTGGCCCAATCCAACAGCGAGCTGGCAGTGGAAGAAAAACGAAAACGACCGACCCCATGAACGCAAGGAAGGTGAAGGATTATTTTCGCAATTCGAACCAATCGATTAGGGACGTTATCCAGGTCGGACTTCATGTCTTCAATATAAGGAAAGCGCCTAACCGAACCGATAAGCAGAATACAGATACACCCGCGCCAGAAAGCTGTACCGCGAGTGTTTTGTGCAGCCGATCCCGAGCAGAAGCCATGAACAGAATAACAAAACATGATATGGATTTGATTGATATAAGCGATAAAAGAACAGGCAACAATATCAAACATTTGCATCGAAATATCATTTAAATAGCAAGATGCTATGGATAAGAACAAACTAATTGGCACATGATATTGATCATTTTTTACAAATAGCATAACTTGATCTTCTCATGATATTTGAGTGCAAAACATTGATATTGTCATTTAATCTTTCATCTGTTAAATTCAATAAGTCCATATCTCATTTCGCTTTTAATCAATGTTTGATATTATTTAGCCATTTTCGTCTACCCGAGATATGCATCGTAATAGACGACGAGACGTACATTGAAGCGGACGTCAACCAGAATCCCCGGCTGGAGTTTTTCGCGCTGGCAAGTCCTGCCTGGATGTTCCGGATAAGTTCTGGAAGAAGAAAATCATCAAATTATCCAAGAAGTACTTGGTGAGGTAGGCGATCTGTAGGTGTGGAAAGTTTAGCAAGCCGAACATAACCCGCCCCATTTACGGCCAAAAAATAAAACATTGTTGATCTCGAAAATTCGACCATGTAAATTTATTCATTGCGATGGGTGTTCTTATTATATTGTTGCTGAAGAAAACACGACCGAACTCGATACAAATTTTCACTTTCTCCATTCTTAGACGTTTCAGAATTTGGCTAGAAAGTTTGGCAAAAATGAGCACGTATATGAAGTAAACTAGCGCTGAAAATCGGAAAGCCTTCAACATTTACTCCAAAGTATGACACAGATTGACCCCGTTTGTTTGCGAGCGAGATTTCCCAAACAACCGGAGCTCTTCAACAAAACGGCATTCTCTATCCGGTCTCAGACTAAGCAGTGATGTCGATTCTATTTGCTCTCTATCTCCCTAACCTAACCTAAACCTACAAAACGCGCCCCGCACCGCTAGTATACGGACACGAGGGAATGGAATCATCTCATTCCCATCCACATTTGCCAGTGAATTGTGAATTGTGTATTATCTGGGCTGTGACCGTGAGGATGACGACAAACGGCACCATGAGCCGCACAGCAGCAGCAGCTCGCACTACCCCAGGAGAGTGGTTTGTTATCAATATTTTATTCGCGCGTCCCAAGTTCCGCAAACAGCTCACTCACAGGGTACTCGAGATGTACTCCGACTGATAGCTTCCAGAATGCTGTTATGGGATTTCATAAGTTAGTGTATGTCTGTTGATGTTTCATAGATGTCGCATAGCGAAATTGTTATGGAAGTCGGCAATGAAAGCTTAAGAAACTCATCCGGGAATCTTTCAGAATTGAATTCTGACGTGATCGAATTCATTCATAATCCATTTCTGTATCTATTTGGAAATTGAATGATTTGAAATTCGGTAAGAATCATCGCCTGTGGTTTTTACGGTTTTCTCTCTCAATCGCAATTTGTTGAAAAACAAATTCAGTTCAAACACGGTCAAAGTCCAACAGTTGAGGATCCAACTGAGACTCACAATGGATCATTTGGAAATAAGATCATCTGTACCATTAAACAGGAAACTAGGAACCACGAAATGTGAAATGTTATGTGCTTAGAATCCTCCCAGAAATATTTAAATAGAATACATAGAATATGTTTTGAATGAAATTTAGATTTTGAATATCGAAAAATGTCAGAAAAATACTTATCGAGTTGAGATCAGCACAATTTCTATTAGATTTTAAATGAATCATAAATAAATAATTTTAGCGAGATTGTAATATAAGCCAATAAAAAACTATAACCAAAATATGAGTTTATAAGAATCACAATTAATTTGAATTCTAATATAATCCTGAATCCTCTAATGTAATCTGGTACCGAGAGTATAATTTTGAAAAATAATATCGCATGAAGTTTGGCCGAACCCATACACATATCAGATGAAGTTTGTTTTTTCTACGAAATCTAAAAAAAAAAACGATATTCGGAAAGAAATTCTTCCGAAATTTGGAGATAATTGCTTCCGAAATTCGGAGCAAATTTCTTTCGAAAATCGGAGATTTTGTTTCCAAATTTCGGTCAGAACGTCTCCCGAAATTCGGAGACAATTTTTTCAGCAATTCGGAGATAAGTTTCTGGTAAAAAAATATTCCGGGATTCAGAGAGAATTTCGTCCGAAATCCAGGAAGAATTTCTTTCGAAATTCGTAGTTTTGTCCGAAATTTTTTTAAAGTTTTTTTTTTAATTAGGGGAGAATTTTTATGAACTGTGGAAAGAATTTCTTCCAACGTTCAGAGAGAATGACTTTCAGAAGTCGAAGAGAATTTCTTCCGAAATTCAGAGATTTTTCCCGAAATTCGAAGATTTTTTTCAAGACTTTAGAGAATTTCTTTTGAAACTCGGAGTATTGCTTCCTTCCGAAATTTGGAGAATTTCTATCTTTCGAAATTCTCCAGACGAGCCAGTCTCGGTAATAAAGAATAAAAAAAATATCTAACGAAATTCTGAGAATTTCCTCTCTCCAAATTTCTGAGAATTTTTTCTTTAATGTAGAAAATTTTCAACATTTCTGAAAAAAAAAAATCTCAAAATAAAAAAAAACTTTCTGGGTTTCTGAAAAAAATCTCCAAATCTGAACGGAATTCTTCAAATTTCTAAAAGAAATTATTTAAATTATTAAAATAAAATCCCCAAATTTCAGAAAGACATCCTCCAAATTTATGAAAGAAATTTTCCATGTTTCTGAAAAAACAACTAAAAATTTCTGGAGGACATTTTCCAAATGTTGCCTCTTAAAAGAAGGTTTCCGAACCTCTTGAAAGGAAGCTTCCGAGCCTCTTGAAAGGAGGCTTCCGAGATCTCCAATGACAAAAATTAACCGAATATAAGAATTTTTCATTAATGTCTGAAACAAATAATCCGAATTTATGAAACAAATTTTCCAAATTTCTGTAACAAGTTCTCAAAGTTTCTGAAACAAATTCTCCAATTTTTAGTAACAAATTCTCAATATTACTGAAAAAAAATCACAAATTTCTGGCAAAAATTCTACAAATTACTGAAAGACATTCTCCATTTTTTTTTCAAATCCTTTAAATTTCTTGCAAATTCCAGCAAATTTTAAAATTTATTTCGGAGTTCTCCAAATTCTCTAAAAGCAAATCTCCAAATTTCTAAAAATAAAAATCCTCAAATTTCTGAAAGGATATTGAAAAATCCTCTGAAAGAAATTCTCTAAAATCTCTAAATAAAATTCTTCAAATTCCCGACAGAAATTTTCCAAATATCTGAAAGAAATTCGAAGACATTTTTCTTGCCAAAACTCGGAGAATATCTTTTTTCCGAATTTCAAAGAGTTCCCTCCTTCCGATATTTGGACTTTTTTTTCTATTCATAACCCGTATTTCTTCCTTTCGAAATTTGGAGACATTCTTCCTTCCAAAATTAGCAGAATTTTTTCCTTCCAATCTTAAGAACTTCGTTTGAAATTCGGGGAATTTCTTCCGAAATTCTGAACGAATTTTGGAAAAAAAGGTCTCCAACAAAAGAAATTCTGAAGAAAATTTTCAACATTTCTAAAAGAAATCCTCAACATTTTAAACGAAACTCCCCAAATTTCTGAAAGAAATTCTTCAACTCTCTGAACAAAATCTTTCAAATTTCTGAAAGAAACTCTGCGAATATCTTAAAGAAATTTACCAAATTTTTAAAAGAAAGTCTCAAAATTTTTGGCAGAATTTTTTTCAAATATGAGAAAGAAATTCTTTGAATTTTTTAAATAAATTCTCCATGCTTCTGAAAGAAATTCTCCAAATTTCTAAAAGAAGTTTACCAAATTCTTAAAAGAAAATCTACCAAATTTTTAAAGAAACTCTACACATTTCATTATAAAAATTCTCCAATTTTCTTAAAGACATTCTACATGTTTCTGAAAGAAATTCTACAAATCTCTGAAAAACTGTAACCGAATTTCTGAAACAATTCTCAAAATTTCTGCGACAAATTCACGAAAATTTCCAAATCTTTTAACAAAATTCTTCATTTCACCGAAAGTTCTCCCAATTTCTGATAGAAATTCTCCCAATTTCTGAAAGAAATTCTCTAAATTTCTAAAAAAAATCCAAATTTATGAAAGAAATTTCTTAATTTTTCTGAAAGAAATTCTCAATTTTTTTGGAAGAAATTCTCCAAATTGCTGAAAGAAGTTTTCCAAATCTCTGAAAGAAGTTCTCCTAAGTTCTGAAAGAAATTACCCGAATTGAAGACAAGTTCTCTAAATTTCTTTAAAAATCTATAAATCTGTGAAAAAAAATTCTCAAATTTAATGAGAGATAGATATCTTCAAATTTCTGGAGAAAAATCTCCGAATTTCTGGAAGAAATTTTTCAAATTTCTGAAAGAAATTCTCAAAATTGTTGAAAAAAATCTCCAAATGTCTGAAAGAAATTCTCCAAATTGCTGGAAGAAATTCTCTAAATTTCTGAAAAAAAATCTCAAAATGTTTTGAAAAAAATCTCTAAATTACTGAAAGAAATTCTCCAAACAGCTAAAATTCTTTAAATTTATGAAATTCCTGAGAAAAAAAATCTCCAAATTTCTGAAAGAAAATCTCTAATTTCCTTAAAGAAATTTTCTTAAGTTTTGAAAGAAATTTTTCAAATTGGTGAAAAAAATTCTCCAAATTTCAAAAACAATCTCTAAATTTCTAAAAAAAAATATTCAAATATATGAGAAAAAAAAATCCTAAAATTGGTGAGAGAAGTTCTTCAAATTTCCAAATGTCTGAAAGAAAATCTTCAAATTGCTGGAAGAAATTCTCTAAATTTTTGAAAAAAATACTCAATTTTTTTTGAAAAAAATTCTCCAAAGAAATGAAGGAAATTCTCCAAATATCTGAAAGATTCTTTAAATTTCTGAAAAAATAACTCCAAATTTCTGGAACAAATTCTCCAAACATCTAAAAAAAAATCTCCAAAATTCTGAAAGAAAATCTCTAATTTTCCGAAAGAAATTCTTTAAAGTAATTCTACAAATTGCTGGAAGAAATTCTCTAAATTTCAAAAAAAAATCTCCAAATCAATGAAAAAAAATCTCTATTTTCTTGAAAGAAATTCTCTAATTTTATGGAAGAAATTCTCAAAATAGCTGAAGGAAGTTCTCTAAATTTCTGAAAAAAATCTCCCAAGTTCTGAAAGATATTCTCCGAATTAGTGATAAATTTCTCTAAATTTCTAAAAAAAAATATCCAAATTTATGAAAAAAAAAATTGCTGGGGAAAATTCTCTAAATTTCTAAAATAAAATCTCTAAATTCATTTGGAGAATTTTAAGAAATTCTAAAAATTTCTGAAACGAATTCTCCGAATTTATGAAGAAAATTTCCCGTATTTATGAAAGGAATTCTTCAAATTTCTGAAAGGAATTCTTCAAATATCTAAAAGAAATTCTCAAAATTTCTAAAAAAAATCAATAAATTCTTTAAAAAAATATTCTCTTAATTTCTGAGAGAGATTCTTCAAATTTCCAGAAAAAAAGTCTCTAAATTTCTGAAAGAAACTTTCAAATTTTTGAAAGAAATTCTCAAAATTTCTGAAAGAAATTTTTCAAATTTCTGAACGAAATTCTCAAAATTGTTGAAAAAAATTCTCCAAATATCTGATGAAAATTCTCAAAATCACTGAAAGAAATTCTTTACATTCACGAAAGAAATTCTCCGAATTTTTTAAGAAAACTATCCGTATTTATGAAAGGAATTCTTAAAATTTCTGAAAGAAATGATGCTGAACGGAATTCTGCAAATTTATGATTTTTTTTTCTAAATTTCTCCAAATTACTGAAAGAAATTCTCCAAATTGCTGAAGGAAATTCTTCAAATTTCTGAAAGAGATTCTCTAAATTTCTGAAAGAAAATTTCCAAATGGCTGAAAGAAATTCCTCAAATATCTGATTTTTTTCCAAGTTCTGAAAAAAAACTTCAAATTTTCGAAAAAAAAACTCTCCAAAGAACTGAAAGAAATTCTCCAAATTTTCGAAAGAAACTCTCCATATTTCTGAAAGAAATTCATCAAATTTCTTAACCCCAATCTTCTGAAGTAAATTCTCCAAATTTCTGCAAAAAATTCTTCAAATTTCTAAAAGAAATTTTCCAATTTTCTGAAAGAAATTCTCAAAATATCAGAAAGAAATTCTCCAAATTTCTGAAAAAAATTCTTCAAATTTCTGAAACAAATTGCCCAAATTTCTGAAAGAAATTCTCGAAATTTTCATTGAAAAATCTAAATTTCTGGAATTTTTAAAGATCTGAAAAAATCTTTGAAATTCTTCGAAATTTCAAAAAGAAATTCTCTTAATTTTTTGAAGAAATTCTTCAAATTTCTGAAAGAAAATCACTAAAGTTCTAGAAGAAATTCTAGCAAACATATTAACAGTTTTTTAAATTCCTAAAGATTCTCCAAGTCCATTTTTCTCCGAGATATTTTTCGGTATTTCTCAAAGAATATCTCCAATCTCCCGAAAGTTTTTTAAAGTTTTGAAAGGCTTTTCCAAATGTCTGAAAACAATTCGAAAGATTTTTTCAAAACTTATAAAACAAATTCTCTTAACTACAGATAGTAAAACCCCACAGATATGATCTCACAGATATTCTCCAAATTACTCTAAGACATCTCCGATTTTCTGAAAGTTTTTTTTCATATTACAAGAAGACATTCTCAGAATTTCTTGAAGATTTTCAAATTTCTAAAAGAAATTCTTCATAAAAGAAATTCTACAAATTTTGGGAAATTTCTCAAATTTCTGGGAAAAAAATCATCAAATGAACGGGCTTGGTGGTCATATGACTATGCACTATGTCTGTTGATGTTCCATATTTGGTCGGGGTTCAGCCAAAACGCACCAAGCGTCAACACCGATTTTTCTGCTCAAACTTTCGTTTAGCAGATTTAATTGATCGTAAATCGTATCGGATATCCCTCAACCCCATAACTGAGGATATCCTACTGCAAATGTACGTTTAAAGTGATATGAAACTATTTCCGTTGTCCTTTTACGAACAAAATATCACAAGTCAGTCGAAAAGCCGCTTGGTGCGGTTTGGCTGAACCCCGACCATATGTCGCATAGCGAAGTTGTTATGGAAGTCGGCAATGAAAGCTTAAGAAACTCATCCGGGAATCTTTCAGAATTGAATTCTGACGTGATCGAATTCCTTCATAATCCATTTTTGTATCTATTTGTAAATAGAACGATTTGAAATTCGTTAAAAATCATCGCCTGTGCTTTTTACGGTTTTCTCTCTCAATCGCAATTTGTTGAAAAACAAATTCAGTTCAAACACGGTTAAAGTCCAACAGTTGAGGATCCAACTGAGACTCACAATGGATCATTTAGAAATAAGGTCATCTGTTCCATTAAACAGGAAAGTAGGATCCACGAAATGTGAAATGTAATGTGCTTAGAATCCTACCAGAAATAGTTTAATAGAATCAATAGAATATGTTTTGAATGAAATTTAGATTTTGAATATCGAAAAATGTCAGAAAAATACTTATCGAAAGTCAGTTGGGTTCAACACAATTTCTATTAGATTTTAAACGAATCATAAATAAATAATGTTAGCATGATTGTAGTATAAGTCAATATAAAACTATAACCAAAATATGAGTTCATAGGAATCACAATTCATTTGAATTCTAATATAATCCTGAAGCCTTCTAATGTAATCTGGTACCGAGAGTATAATTTTGGAAACTAATATCGCATGATATTTACCGAAAGCATACACATATCAGATGAAGTTTGTTTTTTCTTCGAAATCTGAAAAAAAACGATATTCGAAGAGAAATTCTTCCGAAATTCGGAGCAAATTTCATTCGAAAATCGGAGAATTTTTTTTTGCAAATTTCGGTGAGAACGTCTTTTGAAATTCGGAGATAAGTTTTTGGTAAAAAATATTCCGGGATTCAGAGAGAATTTCTTCCGAAATCCAGGAAGAATTTCTTTCGAAATTCGTAGTTTTGTTCGAAATTTTTTTAAAGTTTTTTTTTAATTAGGGGAGAATTTTTATGAACTTTGGAAAGAATTTCTTCCAACGTTCAGAGAAAATTACTTTCAGAAGTCGAAGAGAATTTCTTCCGAAATTCAGAGATTTTTCTCGAAATTCGAAGATTTTTTTCAAGACTTTAGAGAATTTCTTTTGAAACTCGGAGTATTGCTTCCTTCCGAAATTTGGAGAATTTATATCTTTCGAAATTCTCGAGACGAGCCAGTCTCGGTAATAGAGAATAAAAAAAAATATCTTACGAAATTCTGAGAATTTCCTCTTTCTAAATTTCTGAGAATTTTTCTTTCATGAAGAAAATTTCCAACATTTCTGAAAAAAATTCTCAAAATTAAAATTTCTGAGTTTCTGAAAAAAATCTCCAAATCTGAACGGAATTCTTCAAATTTCTAAAAGAAATTATTTAAATTATTAAAATAAAATCCCCAAATTTCAGAAAGACATCCTCCAAATTTATGAAATAAATTTTCCATGTTTCTGAAAAAAAAAAACTAAAAATTTCTGGAGGACATTTTTCAAATGTTCCTCTTGAAAGGAGGTTTCCGAACCTCTTGAAAGGAGGCTTCCGAGCCTCTTGAAAGGAGGCTTCCGAAATCTTCAATGACAAAAATTCACCGAATATAAGATTTTTCTATAAATGTCTGAAACAAATAATCCGAATTTATGAAACAAATTCTCCAAATTTCTGTAACAAGTTCTCAAAGTTTCTGAAACAAATTCTCCAATTTTTAGTAACAAATTCTCTATATTACTGAAAAAAAATCATAAATTTCTGGAAAAAAATTCTACAAATTACTGAAAGACATTCTCCATTTTTTTTTTAAATCCTTTAAATTTCTTGAAACAAATTCCCGCAAATTTTAAAATTTATTTTGGAGTTCTCCAAATTCTCTAAAAGCAAATCTACAAATTTCTAAAAGTAAAAATCCTCAAATTTCTGAAAAGATATTGAAAAATCCTCTGAAAGAAATTCTCTAAAAATTCTAAATAAAATTCTCCAAATTCACGACAGAAATTCCCCAAATACCTGAAAGAAATTCTCCGAAATTCGAAGACATTTTTCTTGCCAAAACTCGGAGAATATCTTTTTTCCGAATTTCAAAGAGTTCCCTCCTTCCGATATTTGGACATTATTTTCTATTCGTAACACGATTTTTTTCCTTTCGAAATTCGGAGACATTCTTCCTTCTAAAATTAGCAGAATTTTTTCCTTCCAATCTTAAGAATTTCGTTCGAAATTCGGGGAATTTCTTCCGAAATTATGAACGAATTTTGGAAAAAAAGGCCTCCAACAAAAGAAATTCTGATACATTTCTAAAAGAAATCCTCAACATTTTGAACGAAACTCCCCAAATTTCTGAAAGAAATTCTTCAACTCTCTGAACAAAATCTTTCAAATTTCTGAAAGAAACTCTGCGAATATCTTAAAGAAATTTACCAAATTTTTAAAAGAAAGTCTCCAAATTTTTGGAAGATTTTTTTTTTTCAAATATCAGAAAGAAATTCTTTGAATTTCTAAAATAAATTATCCGTGCTTCTGAAAGAAATTCTCCAAATTTCTAAAAGAAGTTTACCAAATTCTTAAAAGAAAATCTACCAAATTTTTTAAGAAACTTTACAAATTTCTTAATAAAAATTCTCCAAATTTCTTAGAAACATTCTACATGTTTCTGAAAGAAATTCTACAAATCTCTGAAAAACTGTAACCGAATGTCTGAAACAATTCTCATAATTTCTGCGACAAATTCACGAAAATTTCCAAATTGTTTAACAAAATTCTTCATTTCACCGAAAGTTCTCCCAATTTCTGATACAAATTCTCACAATTTCTGAAAGAAATTCTTCAAATTTCTTTAAAAAAAAACTCCCAAATTCATGAAAGAAATTTCTCTATTTTCCTGAAAGAAATTTTCTAATATTTTGGATGAAATTCTCCAAATTGCTGAAACGAGTTTTCCAAATCTCTGAAAGAAATTCTCCCAAGTTGTGAAAGAAATTATCCGAATTGAAGACAAGTTCTCTAAATTTCTTTAAAAATCTATAAATCAGTAAAAAAAAATTCTCCAAATTAATGAGAGATATTCTTCAAATTTCTGGAGAAAAATCTCCAAATTTCTGGAAGAAATTTTTCTAATTTCTGAAAGAAATTCACAAAATTATTGACAAAAAATCTCCAAATGTCTGGAAGAAATTCTCCACATTGCTGGAAAAAAATCCTCTAAAGTTCTGAAAAAAATTCTCAAAATATTTTGAAAGAAATTCTCTAAATTACTGAAAGAAATCCTCCAAACAGCGGAAATTCTCTAAGTTTATGAAATTCTTAAAAAAAAACTCCAAATTTCTGAAAGAAAATCTCTAATTTCCTGAAAGAAAATTTTCTTAATTTTTGAAAGAAATTCTTCAAATTGGTGAAAAAAAAAATCTCCAAATTTCAAAAACAATCTCTAAATTTCTTAAAAAAATAATCTCCAAATTTATGAGAAAAAAATCTTAAAATTGGTGAGAAAAGTTCTTCAAATTTCCAAATGTCTGAAAGAAAATCTCCAAATTGCTGGAAGAAATTCCCTAAATTTCTGAAAAAAAATACTTAAATTTTTTTGAAAAAAAATCTCCTAAGAGATGAAGGAAACTCTTCAAATATCTGAAAGATTCTTTAAATTTCTGAAAAAAAACACCAAATTTCTGGAACAAATTCTACAAATATATAAAAAAAATCTGAAAGAAATTCTCCAAAATTCTGAAAGAAAATCTCTAATTTTCCGAAAGAAATTCTTTAAAGTAATTCTACAAATTGCTGGAAGAAATTCTCTAAATTTCAAAAAAAAATTCTGGAAAAAATCTCTATTTTCTTGAAAGAAATTTTATAGGAAGAAATTCTCAAAATTGCTGAAGGAAGTTCTCTAAATTTCCGAAAAAAAATCTCCCAAGTTCTAAAAGATACTCTCCGAATTAGTAATAAATTTCTCCAAATTTCTAAAATAAAATCTCTAAATTCATTTAGAGAATTATAAGAAATTCTTAAAATTTCTGAAACGATTTCTCCGAATTTATGAAGAAAACTCTCCGTACTTATGAATGGAATTCTTCAAATTTCTGAAAGGAATTCTTTAAATTTCTAAAAGTAATTCTCAAAATTTCTAAAAAAAAAATCAATAAATTCACAAAAAAAATATTCTCTGAATTTCTGAGAGAAATTGTTCGAATTTCTAGAAAAAAAAATCTCTAAATTTCTGAAAGAAACAAAATTTTTGAACAAAATTCTCAAAATTTCTGAAATTTTTCAAATTTCTGAACGAAATTCTCAAAATTGTTAAAAAAAATCTCCAAATATCTGATGAAAATTCTCAAAATCTCTGAAAGAAATTCTTTAAATTCATGAAAGAAATTCTCTGAATTTATTAAGAAAACTATCCGTATTTATGAAAGGAATTCTTAAAATTTCTGAAAGAAATGATGCTGAACGGAATTCTGCAAATTTCTGATTTTTTTTTTTTAATTTCTTCAAATTACTGAAAGAAATTCTCCAAATTGCTGAAGGAAATTCTTCAAATTTATAAAAGAGATTTTCTAAATTTTGAAATAAAATTTCCAAATGGCTGAAAGAAATTCCACAAATTTCTGATTTTTTCCATGTTCTGAAATTTTCGAAAAAAAAACTCCCCAAATAACTGGAAGAAATTCTCCAAATTTTCGAAAGAAATTCTGCATATTTCTGAAAGAAATTCATCAAATTTCTTAACCTCAATCTTCTGAAGTAAATTCTCCAAATTTCTGCAAAAAGTTCTTCAAATTTCTAAAAGAAATTTTCCAATTTTCTGAAAGAAATTCTCAAAATATCAGAAAGAAATTCTCCGAATTTCTGAATTGAATTCTTCAAATTTCTGGAACAAATTGCCCAAATTTCTGCAAGAAATTTTCAAAATTTTCTTTAAAAAATCTAAATTTCTGGAATTTTTGAAAATCTGAAAAAATCTTTGAAATTCCAATTTTTTTTTCGAAATTTCAAAAAGAAATTCTCTTAATTTTTTGAAGAAATTCTTAAAATTTCTGAAAGAAAGTCACCAAAGTTCTAGAAGAAATTCTCGCAAATATATTAACAAAATTCTTTAAATTCCTGAAAATTCTCCGAGTCTCTAAAAGATATTTTTCGGTATTTTTAAAAGAATATCTCCAATTTCCCGAAAGTTCTTTTAAGTTTCGAGAGGATTTTCAAATGTCTGAAGAAATTCTCAAAGTTCTGAAATTTTTTTTTCAAAACTTCTAAAACAAATTCTCTTAACTACAGATAGTAAAACCCCACAGATATGATCTCACAGATATTCTCCAAATTATTCTAAGACATCTCCGATTTTCTGAAAGATTTTTTTCATATTACAAGAAGACATTCTCAGAATTTCTTGAAGATTTTCAAATTTCTAAAAGAAATTCTTCATATTTCTAAAAGAAATTCTACAAATTTTTGATAGATATTTCTCAAATTTCTGGGAAAAAAAATCATCAAATGAACGGGCTTGGTGGTCATATGACTACCACTTCTGCCTCATACGCAGGAGCTCGTGGGTTCAATCCTAGGCCCTTTCCATTTCTCCTACTTTGTATCTTCCAATGTATTTCTCGTGTTCTAGCAATCACTAGAACTGGAAATGGCCGTAAAAGAATAAAGTTCTTCAAATTTCAAAAAAAAAATCCCTGAATAAAATCTTGGCATTTTTGGAGGAAATTTTTCCAAATTACGTAAGAAATTCTACTTCCGAAATCGAAGAGTTTCTTCTGAAAATTTGAGACTTTCCTCCAAAAAACTTTGAGAATAAAGTTGCGGACAATTTATTTAGGAAGTATTACGTCTCCAGTAGCCTTGTGAGCAAAGGCGTAGGATTGCCAATCCGGAGATGCCGAGTTCGATTCTCGGTCCGGTCTAGGATGTTTTTGGGTTGGAAACTTTCTCGACACCCTTTGCATAGTGTATCCATTGTACTTTCCACACAAGATACATACTCATTAGGGTGGTTCAAAAAATCGATTTTGCTCCACAGTGCTCATCTGATTCTTTACCTTGTTCTGAGTGTCCTCTGAAAATTTGAGTTCATTTGGATTAAAACTGGTTTGGCACAAGCCGTTCCAAGTTTGCATGCAAATCAGTATGGGGAAATTTATTTTTTCATTATACTGTAAATGACGCTTCCCCATTAAGCGCAGGTTAAAAGAAAACCTACATAGCTAAAAGGAATACTCAACAGCTTTCACCCAACGAAAATCGCATGTTGATTAATCGTCCCAATAATTAGTAGGCTTGTGCTAAATCAGTTTTAATCCAAATGAGCTCAAATTTTCAGAGGACACTCAGAACATGGTAAAGAATCAGATGAGCACTGTGGAGCAAAATCGATTTTTTGAACCACCCTAATACTCATGCAATGGCGGGCATAGAAAAGCTTTCAATTAATAACTGAGGAAATGCTAATAGAATACTAAGTTGTAAAGCCGGCCAAGTTCCAGTTGGAATGTAGAGCTGTTGAAGAAAAAGATTACGAAGATATTTGCCGCATTGTTTAGAAAAATACTTCAGAGGTTCAAAGAAACCTTCATCATTTCGAAAATCAACTTAAAGCAAAGACAAGCATCTTAGAAAGATTTTCATAAAAGCCATCTAAGATTTGCTCAATCGCTAAAATTTCCGAATCCAAATTTCTGAACTACAGAGCAGACCTTACTAAAAGTGGATTTAAAATCACAATGAAATTGGTCCACAATAGTGGGCCGGATGACTGGCCCACAAACAGACTCTGAGCCACTTCAAATCGAATCGCATTGCCTACCACTGTTGTCAAGATTCGTTTCTCCACTTCGCTCTCCTAAACATGGTTTCGAGTTTGTTTCGAAATTCGCATCATCCGTCGATCACAGACGATCATCTCATTTCCTAACCTCCCTCTTTATTTAATGACTCTTCAGCCGTGTTGTACTGCTGGGACTGAGTTGCAAAAAAATGATTTGAAAGAAAAAATTCGCTCCACCAGAAATCATTTATGGTGGTTAGCGCAGTTTCCTAATGGGAGCCTGAACACAATTGGCATTCATTAGAGGCGAACCGAACGAGCGCGTGTTGCACACAAAATGGTCAATGGTAGAAAATCTAATGATCATTCACTGACTGTCCGAGTTATTTGGGGTATGTTATTCGATTATCGAGCCCCATCTATGTTTGGATTTCCCGTGAATGGAAAGGAGTTTTAAATGTTGAGATCATGTAGATTGTAACAAAGAGAGCGATTTTGGAGTGAGAGTGGGTCGTTTGGCCCAATGGTTATTAACCATAGTTATGAAGACTTGGGAGACAAACAGGCATCAATGTTATGATTTGAGTCCGCAATCATATGCCAAATGGTCATTGTGCCAAACGACTCTCAATTTCGATTATGCCAAATGACGCCACTGATTTTTTTTGTGCCGAATGATCCAAACTCATCCGACTGCGCAGCTTCCGAGCAAACAGTGGGAAGTCTACCGAGCATCATCGTAATTAACAAAATTGGGTTGAATTGATCTACTTAAATCGTTTGGATAGTTGAGCGGAACAGCGTAGGGAGATAAGTGATGGATGAATTTGGTAAGAATTATGATTTTCCGGTGAGCGAACCTCAGTGTGTTGGAGTCTAAAGGTTTTAATTCACTCCATTCATAATCACCGACATGATGAAGTTAAATAGATTTTTGTTTTTCATCAAAGGTCAAAAATGCAAACTCGAAAGACATGTTCCCGGAAGAAACCTTCAGATGAAATTGACAGACAAAGCATTACAAGTTAAAAAATCCCTTGCTATGCGATCTTGAATCAATGTTCTAAATGCCATAATTCATAGAAACTTCAATTCAAAAATAAAGTCAATTTGCACTCCGTTCGGCTCAGCATCGCTGCAAACATTTGGAACATAAATCTGCATAAATCTTTTGGATTAGTATGAAATATTCATTACCAATTCCCATTCGGCTCGGATTTGAGTTCCATTCAAAGTCCATTTTCCATGCACGTCTGCCAGGCGAGAGCAGCAAATGGATTCCACTTTTTAAATCGAAACATCGCCATTTCCCAGCGAAATGGAAAATAAAAAAAATCGCCTTCAGAAGCGCGCCCGGCCTGACTCCCTTTGTTCGCCAAATCAAAATTTAGCTGACCTATCGAAATAATACATAAGTCTGCTAAAATCAATCTGCGAGACCGGGTCCCGGCGACCTACCCGTTCGGAACCAAACCCAAGCTCCCGGAGCAGGAGAAAGGAAACCTTTTCAGCGACTAAACAAAGGTACGGTAAAAAATTGATGCCAGAAATCTTTTCTCCTAATTCAAACACGGGGCCGCCGCCACCGCCGCCCGAGTGGAGAGGAAGCACAGAAATTCCGGAAAACCAGAAGCAAGCAAGCGCTAAACAAATTGAAATTCGTTCGCTTTCGCATATCGACACAAAACGCCGTAGAAAGGTGCGGGCACAAAGGGCGATATGTGAATGCGCCGATATGATGAGATTGAACTCTGGGCCTCTGTCGGACGTCGTTTCTCTATTAGCATCCCCGTCCCTTCCCCGGCACATATTTTCGGTTGATTTGGATTTCGCTGCTCATACTGCTGGAGCAGCAGCAAGCCCCGCTTCGATGGCAGGAGCAGAAAGGAAAACATCACAGGTTATTAAAATTGCAAAACGTTCAGCGTTGTTTTGTCTGTGTTTGTTGAGTTTAGCTGGCGCCGAAAGGCGTCTCCCAAGTTGCATAAGGAAAGGATCCAACTGATTTGTTATTGTTCATTATTTGAATCGATAACCGAGCCGAAATCAGATGAATTGCAACTTCTTTCTGTGACATTATGGAGAAATAAACTGAACTTGGAATATTTTTTTTATGTCTTTATTATCGAGACTTTCAGCCCAAGGCTGGCTCGTCTCGGAAGACTTGGAATAAGGTTTACGAACTATCTGCATTTATTGCAATAAAAACCTCGAAAAAAAAGACTTCCACGCTTCTTTCAAATCGTTGGACAGAAGACTTCCATGCTTTCTAATCTTTGGGCAAAAATCTTCCATGTTTCCAAATTTTTTGACAGAAAAACTACACTCTTCCAAACTTCTGGGCAGAAGACTTCCATCCCAACAAACATTGGAAGCTGATAAAAAGCTTAATAGGCCAAAAATAGTTTTCTTAAACTAAAAAAAAAAATATTCAGCATGAATTGCAAACAAATTTTAAGCTTTAGAAAGAAGCGTTCCAGGTTTTGGCAAGAAGTTTTCCAAGCTTCAGCAAACAAATTTTGGAGCTTCAGAAAATAAGCTTCCTAAGTTCCAATAAGAAGCATCCCAAGTTTCAGATAGAGGGTTTCCAAGCTTTGACAAAAAGCTTCCCAAGAGTTGGACAAAAGCTTCCCAAGCTCTAATAAGAAGCTTCCCAAGTTTTCGTTCCCCAAGCTACAGAAAGACACTTTTCAAGCTTCATAAAGAAGCTTTCGAGCTTTGGAAAGAAGCTTACCAAGCTTTGGAAAGAAGCTTTCCAAGCTTTGGAAAGAAGCTTTCCAAGCTTTGGGAAGAAGCTTTCCAAGCTTTGGAAAAAAGCTTTCCAAGCTTTGGAAAGAAGCTTTCCAAGCTTTGGAAAGAAGCTTTCCAAGCTTTGGAAAGAAGCTTTCCAAGCTTTGGAAAGAAGCTTTCCAAGCTTTGGAAAGAAGCTTTCCAAGCTTTGGGAAGAAGCTTTCCAAGCTTTGGAAAGAAGCTTTTCAAGCTTCAGAAAGAAGCTTTCCAAACTTTAGACAGAAGCTTTCCAAGCTCCAGAAAGAAGCTTTCCAAGCTTCAGAAAAAGCTTTCCAAGCTTCAGAAAGAAGCTTTCCAAGCTTCAGAAAAAGCTTTCCAAGCTTCAGATAGAAGCTTTCCAAGCTTCAGATAGAAGCTTTCCAAGCTTCACAAAGAAGCTTTCCAAGCTTCAGAAAGAAGCTTTCCAAGCTTCAGAAAAAAGCTCTAAGCTTCCAGAAGAGCTTCCAAGCTTTGCAGAAGCTTCCAAGCTTCAGAAAGAAGCTTCCAAGCTTCAGAAAGAAGCTTCCAAGCATCAGAAAGAAGCCAGGCTTCCAGAAAGAAGCTCTGCTTCAGAAAGAAGCTTCCAAGCTTCAGAAAGAAGCTTCCAAGCTTCAGAAAGAAGCTTCCAAGCTTCAGAAAGAGCTTCCAAGCTGCAGAAGCTTCCATCAGAAAGAAGCATTCCAACTTAAGAAAGAAGCCTAAGCTTGCAGCAGCTTCCAAGCCTGCAGAAAGAAGCCAGGCTGCAGCAGCTTCCAAGCTTCCAGAAAGAAGCCCAGGCTTCAGAAAGAAGCCTCCAAGCTGGAGAGCCAAGCCTAAGTTTGCAGCAGCCCAAGCCTGAGCAGCTTCCAAGCTTTGCAGCAGCCTAAGGCTGCAGCAGCCCAAGCCTGTTGTGCTTCTCCAAGGCTTCAGAGCAGCTTCCAGCCAGCTTCCAAGCTTGCAGCAGCTTCCAAGCCTGCAGCAGCTTCCAAGCTTCTGGGAGCTTCAGGCTGGGAGCTCTGCTTCCAAGCTGGGAGCAGCCCAAGCTTCCAGGAGGCCTGCAGGAGCTTCCAAGCTTCAGGAAGCTTCCAAGCTTCAGAAAGAAGCTTCCTGCTTGCAGCTTCCAAGCTTTAGAAAGAAGCTTTCCAAGCTTTAGAAAGAAGCTTTCCAAGCTTCAGAAAGAAGCTTTCCAAGCTTCAGAAAGAAGCTTTTCAAGCTTCAGAAAGAAGCTTTCCAAGCTTCAGAAAGAAGCTTTCCAAGCTTCAGAAAGAAGCTTTCCAAGCTTCAGAAAGAAGCTTTCCAAGCTTCAGAAAGAAGCTTTCCAAGCCTCCGGAAATAGCTTTCCAAGCTTTAGAAAAAAGCTTTCCAAGCTTTAGAAGAAAGCTTTCCAAGCTTTAGAAAAAAGCTTTCCAAGCTTCAAAAAGAAGCTTCCCAAGCTTCAGAAAGAAGCTTTCCAAGCTTCAGAAAGAAGCTTTCCAAGCTTCAGAAAGAAACTTTCCAAGCTTCAGAAAGAAGCTTTCCAAGCTTCAGAAAGAAGCTTTCCGAGCTTCAGAAAGAAGCTTTTTAAGATTCAGAAAGAAGCTTTTTAAACTTCAAAAAAAGCTTTCCAAGCTTCAGATTGAAGCTTTCCGAGCTTCAGATTGAAGCTTTCCGAGCTTCAGAAAGAAGCTTTCCAAGCTTCAGAAAGAAGCTTTCCAAGAAGTTATCCAAGCTTCAGAAAGAAGCTTTCCTAGCTTCAGAAAGAAGCTTTCCAAGCTTCAGAAAGAAGTTTCCAAGCTTCAGAAAGATGCTTTCAAGCTTCAGATAGAAGCTTTTAGAGCTTCAGAAAGAAGCTTTCCAAGCTTCAGAAAGAAGCTTTCCTAGCTTCAGAAAGAAGCTTTCCAAGCTTCAGAAAGAAGTTTCCAAGCTTCAGAAAGATGCTTTCAAGTTCAGATAGAAGCTTTTAAAGCTTCAGAAAGAAGCTTTCCAAGCTTCAGAAAGAAGCTTTCCAAGCTTCAGAAAGAAGCTTTCCAAGCTTCAGAAAGAAGCTTTCCAAGCTTCAGAAAGAAGCTTTCCAAGCTTCAGAAAGAAGCTTTCCAAGCTTCAGAAAGAAGCTTTCCAAGCTTCAGAAAGAAGCTTTTTAAGATTCAGAAAGAAGCTTTTTAAGCTTCAAAAAAAACTTTCCAAGCTTCAAAAAAAACTTTCCAAGCTTCAGATTGAAGCTTTCCGAGCTTCAGAAAGAAGCTTTCCAAGCTTCAGAAAGAAGCTTTCCAAGCTTCAGAAAGCAGCTATCCAAGCTTCAGAAAGAAGCTTTCCAAACTTTAGAAATAAGCTTTCCAAGCTTCACAAAGAAGCTTTCCAAGCTTCACAAAGAAGCTTTCCAAGCTTCACAAAGAAGCTTTCCAAGCTTCACAAAGAAGCTTTCCAAGCTTCACAAAGAAGGTTTTCAAGCTTGGAAAGAAGCTTTCCAATCTTCAAGAAAAAACTTTCCTAGCTTCAGGAAGAAGCTTTCCAAGCCTTAGGATTAAGCTTTCCAAGCTTCAGGAAGAAACTTTCCAAAAATCAGGAAGAAGCTTCCCAAGCTTCAGGAAGAAGCTTTCCTAGCTTTATGAAGAAGCTTGCCATGCTTCAGGAAGAAGCTTTCCAAGCTTCAGAAACAAGCTGTCCAAGCTTCCTAGAAAAGCCTTCCAAGTTTCAGAAAGAAGTTATCCACGATTCAGAAAGAAGCTTTTTCAGCTTCAGAAATAAGCTTTTCAAGCTTCAGAAATAAGCTTTTTCAACTTCAGAAAGAAACTTTTAAAGCTTCAAAAAGAAGCTTTATAGGCTTCGAGAATAAGCATTTCAAGGCGCAGAAAAAAGTTTTCCAAGCTTCGAAAAGAAGCATTCCAAGCTACGAAAAATAACATTCCAAGCATCAGATAGAAGCTTTCTAAGCTTTGGTGAGATGCTTTCCAAGTTTTAAAATAAACCATTCAAGCTTCACAAAGTATTTGAAAAAGCAAAATTTCAACATTCGATTTTGCGTGGAAGAAGCTTATTATTATTATTGTCTTTATTTAAGAGACTTGCAGCCCCCGGCTGGCTTGTCTTCGATCACGGAAGAAGCTGTCTAAGCTACAAAAGTATCTGAAACTATGTCCCAACAGCTTTCATGCCAAATCGGGTCCAATACTTTCTCTATCTCGAGCTCCAAAAATTCATCTTTCAACTCCGAAAAAACTGCTACCAAGTTTCCAGTTTGCCATATTCTACGTTTCCTAATATCGACCTAATTGCCCCCAATTGGAAACTAGTCCAACATCCCCAATGTCCAACCGGGGGAACAACTCTCGAAGCCTAATGGGTTCAACACACCGTGTCAAATCCTGCCCAGCGGTAGCAGCAGCAACAGCAGCACCTAACTTCTAAGCTGAACTTACGAGCGCGCACGCTCGCTCGCGTAGAAAACCATCTAATCTCGATCAGATACGCGGATCAGCAGCAACGGCAGCACCCGTCAAATGGCGGGAATATCTCTTCATTTCAGTGCTGCTGGAAAGACCCCATGCTGGGGCGATCATCTCCGGGAACCGCTCGCCAGGTTACAGCAGCAGGCAGCACACATACTACGCACGAACGAAACCGAAACTGCGCTGCTGAAGCGAGTTTTTGCCACATTCGCTCGAAAAAAAGACTTCACTTGCTTTTCATTATTTTTGCTCGCGGTTTGTTGTCCGCTCAGCTACCCTACTAATGATCCAATAACTTTTTAAATTTGGGCCGTAACTCCCGCTTAATATGGCAATACGGCGCTTCAAATTATGGTTCTTTGCTTTCTGTGTCTTTTTTCTTCGTTTCGTTTGTCCGTTGTTTGGCAGTAGCCCTGGAATGAGTTTTATGCTCCTGCACGTTTCTTTTAATGGAAGATATCGTGTTTCTACGTGTATTTGATTCTTGGGGTCCTAACCAATTCGTTCGAATCAAAGGCATATGTGGTTGATAGGATTGTTTTTTGATAAAAAATATTTTTGAAAAATGGGCAGACCTCACCACATTCGAAAGCACTTTTCAAAACTTAAAATAACATAAAAAGGAAAATTCTCTTCTATATTTCTGAACCCAATAGAAGACAATCGCATCCTGTGGGCTCGAGCTGCCAAAAAGAATTACCTTCAAGTGGCTCATACTTCTGGACTCGATGTGTGTTTTACACCCAATGGAATCGAAATTTCTCTTCCTCCTTTCGCACGCGAGTTTTCGGGAAGGCCTTTCTTTTTCGACGGACGAACGAAGAACAACTTCCAAAAGCGTGAGTCCTAAATGCCAGAAGTTCGTCGAGTTTTTATTTATTTTCGACAAAGCTCTGACCGACCGGTCGTTGTCGTTTCAGAGATTCGAACGAAAGAGTTCCGACTGGGCCGGGGTGAGGACTGCGCCAAAATTCATCTCGACCATAAGGGCGCGCCCCGACGACTGATTGGACCATGTTTGGGGAAGCCACAAAACGTGAACATTAAAAAAAAGGCAGACAAGAAAATGTAAACGCCAATCAAAAAATTACGATCCCCGTTAATAGTGCTGGCGGGAGCGACCAACCCGACCGATCGGATCGGATCGGGCGGTGTGTGGGCAATTAGTTTGTTGTGGATGAGTTTTTTTCCCTTGTTGTTTGACATGGCGTACGTAGTTGATGCGCGCAGGTGAAAACTGTGGGAAGTCCAAGTTTCCAAGCCGGAAGGTTCATTGATTAATTCATTCGCTTAGGAATGTGAGGCTGCTGGGTGGGAATAGTGATGCGAAAAGTTTGAAAACTAATTCAGGTTCCTCTCGCGAACTCGTCTATGCATCATTTGGGACGATTAATGAGAAGTTTTCCCTCCGTTTGTAATCGGAAAATTTAACGATTGATTTGGCAATATACTTTTAACAAACGAGTGAAATAAAATGATTTTGCATGAAAACTCAAGCGCGATACAATCCTGAAGAATCGCAAGCCGCATGAGAAGAAGATACCATAATCATGATAATTCTGATTTCTTTCATCCATGAAATTCCTTGATTGTTTTAAAGAAACTTCGTGAATTGCTGAATGGAAATACTCAGTCTTACAAGATAACAATATGTATTGAGGCCCTTCAAAAAGACAAGTGAAGTCTTCATAACACGACGTGTGGATGCCTCCCTCCAAGAATCCTTAAAGCCTTCTTTCAAAATGCCTAGAAGCCACCTTCCAAGAGTCCTGGAAGCCTCCTCCCAAGAGGCTTGCAAGCCTCCTACAAAGAAACTCCAAGGGGCTTGGAAGCCTCCTTCCAAGAGGCTTGGAAGCCTCCTTCCAAGAGGCTTGGAAGCCTCCTGCCAAGAGGCTTGGAAGCCTCCTGCCAAGAGGCTTGGAAGCCTCCTGCCAATAGGCTTGGAAGCCTCCTGCCAATAGGCTTGGAAGCCTCCTTCCAAGAGGCTTGGAAGCCTCCTTCCAATAGGCTTGGAAGCCTCCTTCCAAGAAGCTTGGAAGCCTCTTTCAAGAAGCTTGGAAGCCTCTTTTCAAGAAGCTTGGAAGCCTCCTTCCAAGAGGCTTGGAAGCCTCCTTCCAAGAGGCTTGGAAGCCTCCTTCCAAGAGGCTTGGAAGCCTCCTTCCAAGAGGCTTGGAAGCCTCCTACAAAAACGCTTAAAAACCTTCTTCCAAGAAGCTGGGAAGCCTACTTCCAAGAGACTCGGAAGCCTCCTTTCAGGAGGTCTGGAAGCCTCCTGTCAAGAGGCTCGGAAGCCTCCTTTTAAGAGGCTCGGAAGCCTCCTTTCAAGAGGCTCGGAAACCTCCTTTTAAGATGCTCGGAAGCTTCCTTTCAAGAGGCTCGGAAGCCTCCTTTCAAGAGGCTCGGAAGCCTCCTTTCAAGAGGCTCGGAAGCCTCCTTTCAAGAGGCTCGGAAGCCTCCTTTCAAGAGGCCTCAGAAGCCTCCTGTCAAGAGGCTCAGAAGCCTCCTGTCAAGAGGCCTCAGAAGCCTCCTGTCAAGAGGCTCGGAAGCCTCCTGTCAAGAGGCTCGGAAGCCTCCTGTCAAGAGGCTCGGAAGCCTCCTGTCAAGAGGCTCCTACTTCCAAGAGACTCGGAAGCCTCCTGTCAAGAGGATCGGAAGCCTCCTTTAAGAGGCCTCAGCCTCCTTTCAAGGGGCTCAGAAGCCTCCTTTCAAGAGGCCTGGAAACCTCCTTTCCAGAGGCCTGGAAGCCTCCTTTCAAGAGGCTCAGGAAGCCTCCTTTCAAGAGGCTCAGAAGCCTCCTTTCAAGAGGCTCAGGAAGCCTCCTTTCAAGAGGCTCAGAGCCTCCTTTCAAGAGGCTCAGGAAGCCTCCTTTCAAGAGGCCTCAGAAGCCTCCTTTCAAGAGGCTCAGAAGCCTCCTTTCAAGAGGCTCAGAAGCCTCCTTTCAAGAGGCTCAGAAGCCTCCTTTCAAGAGGCTCAGAAGCCTTCTTTCAAGAGGCCTCAGAAGCCTCCTTTCAAGAGGCTCAGAAGCCTCCTTTCAAGAGGCTCAGAAGCCTCCTTTCAAGAGGCCTGGAAGCCTTCTTTCAAGAGGCTCAGAAGCCTCCTTTCAAGACGCTCAGAAGCTTTCTTTCAAGAGGTTAAAAAGCCTCCTTTCAAGAGGCTCGGAAGCCTCCTGTCAAAGGGCCCGGAAGCCTCCTTTTAAAAGGTTCGGAAGCCTCCTGTCAAGAGGCTCGGCATCCTCCTTTTAAGAGGCTCGGCATCCTCCTTTCAAGAGGCTCGGCATCCTCCTTTCAAGAGGCTCGGCATCCTCCTTTCAAGAGGCTCGGAATTCTCCTTTCAAGAGGCTCGGAATTCTCCTTTCAAGAGGCTAGGAAGCCTACTTTAAAGAGACTCGGAAGCCTCTTTTCAAGAGACTGGGACACCTCCTTTCAAGACGCTCGGAAGCCTCCTTTCAAGAGGTTCGGAAGCCTCCTTTCAAGAGGCTCGGAAGCCTCCTGTCAAAAGGCTCGGAAACCTCCTTTCAAGAGGCTCAGAAGCCTCCTTTCAAGAGGCTCGGAAGCCTTCTTTCAAGAGGCTCAGAAGCCTCCTTTTAAGAGGCTCGGAAGACTTCTTTCAAAAGGCTCGGAAGCTTTCTTTCAAAAAGCTCAAAAGACTTCTTTCAAAAGGCTCGGAAGACTTCTTTCAAGAGGCTCGGAAGCCTCCTGTCAAGAGGCTCGGAAGCCTACTTCCAAGAGACTCGGAAGCCTACTTCCAAGAGACTCGGAAGCCTACTTCCAAGAGACTCGGAAGCCTCCTGTCAAGAGGCTCGGAAGCCTCCTTTTAAGAGGCTCGGAAGCCTCCTTTCAAGGGGCTCAGAAGCCTTTTTTCAAGAGGCTCGGAAGCCTCCTTTCAAGAGGCTCGGAAGCCTCCTTTCAAGAGGCTCGGAAGCCTCCTTTCAAGAGGCTCGGAAGCCTCCTTTCAAGAGGCTCGGAAGCCTCATTTCAAGAGGCCCGGAAGCCTCCTTTCAAGAGGCTCGGAAGCCTCCTTTCAAGAGGCTCGGAAGCCTCCTTTCAAGAGGCTCGGAAGCCTCCTTTCAAGAGGCTCGGAATCCTCCTTTCAAGAGGCTCGGAATCCTCCTTTCAAGAGGCTCGGAATCCTCCTTTCAAGAGGCTCGGAAGCCTCCTTTCAAGAGGCTCGGAAGCCTCCTTTCAAGAGGCTCGGAAGCCTCCTTTCAAGAGGCTCGGAAGCCTCCTTTCAAGAGGCTCGGAAGCCTCCTTTCAAGAGGCTCGAAAGCCTCCTTTCAAGAGGCTCAGAAGCCTCCTTTCAAGAGGCTCGGAAGCCTCCTTTCAAGAGGCTCGAAGCCTCCTTTCAAGAGGCTCAGAAGCCTCCTTTCAAGAGGCTCGGAAGCCTCCTTTCAAGAGGCTCGGAAGCCTCCTTTCAAGAGGCTCGGAAGCCTCCTTTCAAGAGGCTCGGAAGCCTCCTTTCAAGAGGCTCGGAAGCCTCCTTTCAAGAGGCTCGGAAGCCTCCTATCAAGAGGCTCGGAAGCCTCTTTCCAAGAAACCTCCTTTCAAGAGCCTCGGAAATCTGCTTTCAAGAGACTCGGAAGCCTCTTTTCAAGAGGCTCGTAAACCTCCTTTCAAGAGGCTCGGAAGCTTCCTTTCAAGATGCTCGGAAGTCTCCTTTCAAGAGGCTCGGCATCCTCCTTTCAAGAGGCTCGGCATCCTCCTTTCAAGAGGCTCGGCATCCTCCTTTCAAGAGGCTCGGAATCCTCCTTTCAAGAGGCTTGGAAGCCTCTCAAGAGGCTCGGAATTCTCCTTTCAAGAGGCTAGGAAGCCTACTTTAAAGAGACTCGGAAGCCTCCTTTCAAGAGACTGGGACACCTCCTTTCAAGAGGCTCGGAAGCCTCCTGTCAAGAGGCTCGGAAGCCTCGTGTCAAAAGGCTCGGAAACCTCCTTTTAGGAGGCTCAGGAGCCTCCTTTAAAGAGACTCGGAAGCCTCTTTTCAAGAGACTGGGACACCTCCTTTCAAGAGGCTCGGAAGCCTCCTTTCAAGAGGTTCGGAAGCCTCCTGTCAAGAGGCTCGGAAGCCTCCTGTCAAAAGGCTCGGAAACCTCCTTTCAAGAGGCTCAGAAGCCTCCTTTCAAGAGGCTCGGAAACCTTCTTTCGAGAGGCTTAGAAGTCTCCTTTAAAAAGGCTCGGAAGACTTCTTTCAAAAGGCTCGAAAGACTTCTTTCAAAAGGCTCGGAAGACTTCTTTCAAGAGGCTCGGAAGCCTCCTGTCAAGAGGCTCGGAAGCCTCCTGTCAAGAGGCTCGGAAGCCTCCTGTCAAGAGGCTCGGAAGCCTACTTCCAAGAGACTCGGAAGCCTACTTCCAAGAGACTCGGAAGCCTACTTCCGAGAGACTCGGAAGCCTCCTGTCAAGAGGATCGGAAGCCTCCTTTTAAAAGGCTCGGAAGCCTCCTTTTAAGAGGCTCGGAAGCCTCCTTTTAAGAGGCTCGGAAGCCTCCTTTCAAGGGGCTCGGAAGCTTCTTTTCATGAAGCTCAGAAGCCTCCTTTCAAGAGGCTCAGGAAGCCTCCTTTCAAGAGGCTCAGGCCTCCTTTCAAGAGGCTCAGGCCTCCTTTCAAGAGGCTCGGAAGCCTCCTTTCAAGAGGCTCCAGGCCTCCTTTCAAGAGGCTCAGAGCCTCCTTTCAAGAGGCTCGGAAGCCTCCTTTCAAGAGGCTCAGAAGCCTCCTTTCAAGAGGCTCAGAAGCCTCCTTTCAAGAGGCTCAGAAGCCTCCTTTCAAGAGGCTCAGAGCCTCCTTTCAAGAGGCTCAGAAGCCTCCTTTCAAGAGGCCTGGAAGCCTCCTTTCAAGAGGCTCAGAGCCTCCTTTCAAGAGGCTCAGAAGCCTCCTTTCAAGAGGCCCGGAAGCCTCCTTTCAAGAGACTCAGAGCCTCCTATCAAAAGGCTCGGAAGCCTCCTTTCAAGAGGCCCGGAAGCCTCCTTTCAAGAGACCTGGAAGCCTCCTTTTAAAAGCATCGGAAACCTTCTTTCAAGAGGCTCGGAAGCCTCCTTTCAAGAGGCTCGGAAGCCTCCTTTCAAGAGGCTCGGAAGCCTTCTTTCAAGAGGCTCGGAAGCCTCCTGTCAAAAGGCTCGGAAGCCTCCTTTTAAAAGGTTCGGAAGCCTCCTGTCAAGAGGCTCGGCATCCTCCTTTTAAGAGGCTCGGCATCCTCCTTTCAAGAGGCTCGGCATCCTCCTTTCAAGAGGCTCGGTATCCTCCTTTCAAGAGGCTCGGCATCCTCCTTTCAAGAGGCTCGGAATCCTCCTTTCAAGAGGCTCGGCATCCTCCTTTCAAGAGGCTTGGAAGCCTCTCAAGAGGCTCGGAATTCTCCTTTCAAGAGGCTAGGAAGCCTACTTTAAAGAGACTCGGAAGCCTCCTTTCAAGAGACTGAGACACCTCCTTTCAAGAGGCTCGGAAGCCTCCTGTCAAGAGGCTCGGAAGCCTCCGGTCAAAAGGCTCGGAAACCTCCTTTTAGGAGGCTCAGAAGCCTCCTTTAAAGAGACTCGGAAGCCTCTTTTCAAGAGACTCGGAAGCCTCCTTTCAAGAGACTGGGACACCTCCTTTCAAGAGGCCTGGAAGCCTCCCTTCAAGAGGTCTGGAAGCCTCCTGTCAAGAGGCCTGGAAGCCTCCTGTCAAAGGCCTGGAAACCTCCTTTCAAGAGGCTCAGAAGCCTCCTTTCAAGAGGCTCGGAAGCCTTCTTTCAAGAGGCTCAGAAGCCTCCTTTTAAGAGGCTCGGAAGACTTCTTTCAAAAGGCTCGGAAGACTTCTTTCAAAAGGCTCGGAAGACTTCTTTCAAGAGGCTCGGAAGCCTTCTTTCAAGAGGCTCGGAAGCCTCCTATCAAGAGGCTCGGAAGCCTCCTTTCAAGAGGCTCGGAAGCCTCCTTTCAAGAGGCTCGGAAGCCTCCTTTCAAGAGGCTCGGAAGCCTCCTTTCAAGAGGTCTGGAAGCCTCCTTTCAAGAGGCCTGGAAGCCTCCTTTCAAGAGGCCTGGAAGCCTCCTTTCAAGAGGCTCAGAAGCCTCCTTTCAAGAGGCCTGGAAGCCTCCTTTCAAGAGGCCTGGAAGCCTCCTTTCAAGAGGCCTGGAAGCCTCCTTTCAAGAGGCTCGAAGCCTCCTTCAAGAGGCCTGGAAGCCTCCTTTTAAGAGGCTCGGAAGCCTCCTTTTAAGAGGCTCGGAAGTCTTCTTTCAAGAGGCTCGGAAGCATCCTTTCAAGAGGCGGGGAAGCCTCCTTTCAAGAGGCTGGGAAGCCTCCTGCAAGATGCTCGGAAGCCTCCTTTCAAGAGGCTCGAAAGCCTCCTTTCAAGAGGCTCGGAAGCCTCCTTTCAAGAGGCTCGGAAGCCTCCTTTCAAAAGGCTCGAAAGCCTCCTTTCAAGAGGCTCCGAAGCCTCCTGTCAAAGGCCTGGAAGCCTCCTGTCAAAGGCCTGGAAGCCTCCTGTCAAAAGGCCTGGAAACCTCCTTTCAAGAGGCTCAGAAGCCTCCTTCAAGAGGCTTGGAAGCCTTCTTTCAATAGGCTCAGAAGCCTCCTTTAAGAGGCCTGAAAGACTTCTTTCAAAAGGCCTGGAAGACTTCTTTCAAAAGGCTGGAAGACTTCTTCAAGAGGCTCTGGAAGCCTTCTTTCAAGAGGCTTGGAAGCCTCCTTTCTAAAGGCCTGGAAGCCTTCTTTCAAGAGTCCTGGAAGCCTTCTTTCAAGAGGCTCGGAAGCCTTCTTTCAAGAGGCCTGGAAGCATCTTTTCCAGAAGCCCGGAAGCCTCCTTTAAAGGCCCGGAAGCCTCCTTTAAGAGGCTCAAGTCTTCTTTCAAGAGGCCTGGAAGCATCCTTTCAAGAGGCCTAAAGCCTCCTTTCAAGAGGCTCGGAAGCCTCCTTTCAAGAGGCTCGGAAGCCTCCATAAACAGGCTCGGAAGCCTCCTTTCAATAGGCCAAAAAGCCTCCTTTCAAGAGGCTCGGAAGCACCCTTTCAAGAGGCTCGGAAGCCTCCTTTCAAGAGGCTCGGAAGCCTTCTTTCAAGAGGCTCGGAAGCATTCTTTCAAGAGGCTCGAAAGCCTGCTTTCAAGAGGCTCGAAAGCCTCCTTCAAGAGGCCTGGAAGCCTCCTTTCAAGAGGCCTGGAAGCCTACTTTCAAGAGGCTGGAAGCCTCCTTTCAAGAGGCTCGGAAGCCTCCTTTCAAGCAGCTCAAGCCTCCTTTCAAGAGGCCTGGAAGCCTGCTTTCAAGAGGCTCGGAAGCCTCTTTTCAAAAGGCGTGGTAGCCTACTTTCACGAGGCCTGGAAGCCTCCTTACAAGAGGCCTGGAAGTCTCCTTTCAAGAGGCCTGGTAGCCTCCTTTCAAGAGGCTCGGAAGCCTTCTTCCAAGAGGCTCGGAAGCCTCCTTCCAAGAGACTCGGAAGCCTCCTTCCAAGAGGCTCGGAAGCCTCTTCCAAGAGGCTCGGAAGCCTCCTTCCAAGAGGCTCGGAAGCCTCCTTCCAAGAGGCTCGAAAGCCTCATTTCAAGAGGCTCGGAAGCCTTCTTTCAAGAGGCTCGGAAGTCTTCTTTCAAGAGGCTCGGAAGTCTTCTTTCAAGAGGCTCGGAAGCCTCCTTCCAAGAGGCTCGGAAGCGTCTTTCAGAGAGGCTCGAAAGCCTCCTTTCAAGAGGCTTGGAAGCCTCATTTAAAAAGACATGGAAGCCTCCTTCCAAGAGGCTTAGAAGCGTCCTTTCAAGAGGCCCGAAAGCTTCCTTTCAAGAGGCCCGAAAGCGTCCTTTCAAGAGGCCCGGAAGCGTCCTTTCAAGAGGCCCGTAAGGCTCCTACTCCGAGACTCTTGAAAACAGGCTTCCAAGCCTCTGGAAAGGAGGCTTCCAAGCCTTTTTGGAGGAGGCCACCAAACCTTTTTGGAGGAAGCTTCCTAATATCTTCAAATGAGGCTTTCAAGACTCTTTGAAGGCTTCCAAGTCGCTTTAAAGGAGGCTTCCAAACCTTTTGAAGGAGGCTTCCAAACCTCTTTTGAGGAGTATTCTCAGCCTCTTTGAAGGACGCTTCCAAGCCTCTCTGGATGAGGCTTTCAAGCCTCTTGGAAGGAAGCTTTCAAGCTTTCAAGCGTCTTGGAAGGAAGCATTCAAGTTTTCAAGCCTCTTGGAAAGAGGCTTTCAACTTCGGCAGTAATTCGAATACATCAAGTTATTAATTGATATTTCACAATCTGTACCGAGATTTCCAATGCTAAGAAAAGATTATTTTCCAGTTCCCGACATTTATCAAACAGCTTCATTCTAATCAAATGAGTTTATTTTCAATGCTATGCGTAAATTTGAATCCCTAGTACCAGTTTTGAAGTGGCGCTTCCACGAAATTCAGACTAGCGGCCTTTTGCTTCTCCTTTCCGGATTGATCTGTTCATTTACATTAAATACCGGAATGGGGAACATAAGTGTCATAATTTAGTATTCAAAAAGTCAAATCGCCAAAAACTGACATCCGGTCGTCGTGCCGGCGATGACCTCAAACCGTGCCGAAAAAAAATCCACTCTTCCAACGACAAGAAGTGCCAAACAACAACAGAAATCGTTCGAAAACACTTGAACAACATTTTCAGTTGTACGAGTTCGGTCCAGTCGCACTTTTCCCTCCGCCAAGATGAGCCCGGCGATTCGCTGGGAGATTATCATCCATTGAATCTGTGGAGTCCCTCTTATGTTCGCAGTCTCTGGCTGGCAGCACACCGTTCCTTAATCACTGCATAGTTGTTACCGTTGCGTTGTACCGCGGGACGGCGGACGAGAGGGCTTGAGCAAAACAGCTCAAGAAGTCTACCTCCACGATGAGCAAACTTGGACGAAATCCAGCCACGGTGGACTCTCGTCGCCGTCGTCTCCGTCGTTTGTAGATGACGGAACGATACTGTGCGTGTGTGTGAGATGCGATCAAGCGATTGCTGGAGATGGTTAATTGTTCATGGTTCCTTAAATAGCGAAAGAACAAAATAATTTTCTGAAGAAAGCATAAAGCAATTGAATGAGGCAACTACAAATAATTAGTGGAAAATTATGTCCTAGCGGTCTCCAAAATATCAGGAGTAGGAAAAAAAATCTTAATTTATTAAAATTAGTAGAAAAAATTGGAATAATCCATCCAGCGAAGATGGTGCTTTATAAAATATACAAAGAAAGGTCAAAACTGCACTTTTAAGAGATAGATTCAATGATTTCCATTAATTCACATTTATTTAACTCCGAAACACAATAGATGATCCGGCTAGTTTCAGTAGCGAAGAACTAGACCGCATTCCACGTCGAATTTGCTGTGGAGAGCAATTCGGATAATGATATACACCAAAAAGTGTGTCTCACATTTTTGTACAAACACACACACATACAGACAACAACTCAATTCGTCGAGCTAAGTCGATTGGTATAGGCATAAAGGCAAAAACTATGGTAATTGTTCAAAAATGTTTAAAAAAAATATCACGAAATTTATATCAATTATACAATACGTTCAGTGAATTATAATATGTATCGATATTTTTTTATTCTATTTACGCGATGTTGCAAACGTTTATTCCGTGGACCGTGGATTACTATTGTTTCTAAATTCCGTGGATCCGCAAACGAAATTTAACGAACCATCACTACATCTCCCTTCTCCGAAAAGGACAGAAAAAAACATGAAGATCGTAATCTTTGCGTTAACCAACCGGTGAGATCGAGGAGCCCAGCATCCACGCGATGAGTGTGCTTGGGCTATCTTTCGTTCGTTTTCCCCCACGTTGCGGCCCGGCCCGGACCCCGGACCGTGAATAATCCAAACATCGAGGGGCCCCACGATGGACGCGGCACTGTGAGTTGGGTGACACAGATTTTCGTGGGACCCCCCACCTGCCACGGTAAGGGTTCCTACTGCTGCTGCTGTTGCTGTTGCGTTTCTGGGCCTCGATATGGGGATGTGAAAACCGGTCGCTCGAAATTAAAGCGTTTATTTTTGAGTTTGTGTTTGTTCAACTCGACGATTGATTTTTATTCTCTTTTTTTATCACCAGCATCATTGGGCGAAAGGGGGAAGCGGAATTAACGAGCGCAAACCGCATCATCGCTAACCAACCCACACCGAAAGCACACACGAATCTAAACTAATAGAGAGCGTTCCGATTTTTATTATACGAAACAATAAAACCTGCCTATTGATGGTGGCGGTGATGACGATGCTGCTGCTGCCCGCCTGCAGCAAACATCGATGAGAAAAATGGTTTTGTTTATGTTTCTGTTGTAAAAGCCAACAACAATAACAGAATAGGCCGATGAGTCGGACGAAAAAAAAGGAGATCAAATCGTGTGCGGTGAACTATTTGAGCTTGGGTGGGAGCAAAAATCGGAACTAAACACGAAGGAAGGGAAAAGACATGGAAAGCGGAGGTTTTTTTTTTCAGATTTTTATCGCGCAAAATAAGGTTTTGTGTAGACGAACCGTCTGGCCTAGTAGTAAATTGTGTTCAGTTGCTACCATTTGTAGGAATGAGTTGTTAAAGATTGGGAACGTTGTGATTATCGGATGATTCACTTTTAATGATTGCTTTCGAACAGCTTGTTTGGCCACCGCACATAGAATTTGAAAAGCGATAATGTGTTTTCTTTAATCGGATTTACTTGCGTCAAACAGTACGTTGCAATGATTTGAGCATAAAGTATCAAATAAAACATAAGCCAAATAAAATAAAATAGTTGTTTATGTTGCAAGCCAACGATGTCCCTCTAAACAAGCGTTTTGGAAGCAAGCATTTAAGACTTTTAAATGAAAGATTTCAAACGTTGTGGGAAAGCCTCCCAAGCTGCGAAGTGAGCCTTGGATGAAGACCTCGCCGCCTTTTTGATAGAAGACTTACAAAGCTTTTAGGAGGAGGCTCTCCAGCCTCTCGAAAGGAGGTGTCTAAGTCACTCGGAACGGGGCTTTCAAGCTTCTTGGAATGGTGCATTCGAGGCTCTTAGAAGTGTGCTTCCGAGCATCTTGGCTGGAGGCCTTCAAGACTCTTGGTAGGGAGCCTCCAAACCTCTTGGTAAGAAGGGACAAACTTTTTCCCAAATATTCGATGTATTTTTTAAAGAAATTTGGAATCCTACGCAGAATTTGAGGATTTTTTCCTTATATCTTCTAGAATTGTGATTATATTAGAAATTCGAAATGGAATCCTCCTTTCGAGAGACTTGAAAGATTTCTTTTACAAGAAGCTTGGAAGCCACTTTTTAAAATGGTTTGAAGCCTACTTCAAGAAGTTTAAAAGCCTCCTTTCACGAGCTTTGGAAGCTTACTGTCGACCGGCTTGGAGACGTCCTCTCAAACAAATGGGAGCCTTCTATCAAGAGACTTGGAAGCCTCATATCAAAAGTTTGAAAACCTACTTTCAAGAGGCATGGAAACCTCCTTTCGCTCCCTTTTTCGTGCGGCTTAGAAGCCTGCTTTCAAGAAGCCTGAATGCCTCATTTCAAAAGGATTCGAAGCCACCTTTGAAAAGCTTTGAAAGCCTCTTTTCACAGACATGGAAGCTTTCTTTCGAGCGGTTTGGAGACGTCCATCCAAAAAGCTTGGGAGCCTACTATCAAGAAGTTTGAAAACCTTCTTTAACGTGGCTTAGAGGTCTGCTTTCAGATTCAAAACCCTCTTTGAAAAGGTTTGGAATCCATTTTCAAGAATTTTGAGGCATTTCAAGAGGCACGAAAGCCTCCTTTAACGACACTTGGAAGCATTCTGCCGGGGGCTTGGAGACGTCCGTCCAAAAAGCTTGGAAACCTCCCATCAAGAGGCTTGGAAGCCTCTTATCAAGAAGTTTGGAAGCCTCCATTCACGAGACTAGGAAGTTTTCATTCGAGCGGCTTGGAGACGTCCTCCCGAAAAGCTGAGAAGCCTCATATCAAGAGGCATGAAAGCCTCCTATCAGGAAACTTGAAAGCCTTCATTAAATTCAGATTCTTCAGATTCGAAGCCTCTTTTGAAAAGCTTTGGAAGCCTCCTTTCAAGAAGTCTGAATGCCTTCGTTCAAGAGGCATGAAAGCCTCCTTTCACGAGACTTGGAAGCTTTCTTTCGAGCGGCTTGGAGACGTCCAAGCTTGGAAGTCTCCATTCAAGAGGTGTGGAAGCCTCCTTTCAAGCCTCCTTCCGCGAGACTTGGAAGCTTTCTTTCGAGTGGCTTAGAGACGTCCTCCCATAAATCTTGGAAGCCTCCTATCAAGAAGTTTGAAAACCTTCTTTAACGTGGTTTAGAGGCCTGCTTTCAGATTCGAATCTTTCTTTTTGGAAGGTTAGGAAGCCTTTTTTCAAGAATTTTGAATGCCTTCTTCCAAGAGGCATGAAAGCCTCCTTTCACGACACTTGGAAGCTTTCTCCCGGCGGCTTGGAGACGTCCGTCCAAAAAGCTTGGAAGCCTTCTTTCAAGAAGTTTGAAAGCCTCCTTTCACGAGACGTCCTCCTGAAAAGCTTGGAAACCGCCCATCAAGAGGCTTGGAAGCCTCTTATCAAGAAGTTTGGAAGCCTCCAGTCACGAGACTTGGAAGTTTTCATTCGAACGGCTTGAAGAGCTTGGAAGCCTCCTATCAAGAAGTTTGAATGCCTTCTTTTAAGAGGCATGAAAGCCTCCTCTTATGACACTTGGAAATTTTCCTTCGAGCGGCTTGGAGACGTCCGTCCAAAAAGCTTGGAAGCCTCCTACCAAGAGGGTTGGAAGCCTCTTATCAAGAAGTTTGGAAGCCTCCATTCACGAAACTTGGAAGTTTTCATTCGAGCGGCTTGGAGACGTCCTCTCAAAAAGCTTGGAAGCCCCCTATCAAGAAGTTTGGAATTCTCTTTTCGGCTTGGCTCAAGAGGCTTGGAAGCATCCTATCAAGAGGGTTGGAAGCCTCTTATCAAGAAGATTGGAAGCTTCCATTCACGACAATTGGAAAATTTCATTCGAACGGCTTAGAGCCGTCCGTCCAAAAAGTTTGGAAGCCTTCTATCAAGAAGTTTGAAAGTCTCCTTTCAAGAGGCATGAAAGCCTCCTTTCACAAGACTTGGAAGCCTTATCTTACGAGACTTGGACGCCTTCCTTTATGCTGCTTGGATAATTTGTATTGATCTAGTAATGAAGTACGACCACTGGCGACGTCAGTTATTGTTATTTGATAGAGCACAACTTGGCGCAAGAACGCTGCCTTTGAGAACTACAGCGTGCTTGCGATGAGTGGTGCCCACCTCTGACTCCGCCAATGAGTATGATTTTTATGTTAATCTTCATTCTTTAATTATTACTTACTAAACATTCTGAAAAATCGTGCTTTCTTCGTTCTTTATGGAAATTTGGACAATGTTGAAGTCCCTGGAAAATGCAATTATATTACAATCAATAGAGCAAATCAAATAAATACGAAGTGCAAATCAACCGCATTATTTCTTATCGACCTTTCACATCCAAAAAATGCGTATGCTTTTTATGGATCGTTGTATTCTCTTCTCTCGTTGTGTCTAACTCTTTTTTGAAAGCAATTCAATTATGTGAGCTTTGACGTTCAAAATAAAAAATCCTATTTGATTTTTTCGTCTAGCTTTTCTAGCCACTCCACTAAATTAAAATAAAAACAAGTCACGATTACGTGGGGATGCGCGAAATGTTTTTCGTGGCGCTTAATAAGGAAACTCTAATCTTTCCAACGCTTTCCAATGTTGTTGATTGATCGGGTTTGGAACCTAATCAAAAGTTTATTTTGTAAAACGCATTGTTGTAAAAAGGTGGAAAAAGCTAGCGACCAATATCATCATTACGGATCTCCTGAAAACAATTTCAGATCAAATCATACTTGAAAACGATTACATACCCTCAGTGCGTCGTATCAAAAGCTTCTTTTCAAGAAGCTTGGAAGCCTTTTTTCGGGTAGAAGCTTGGAAGCTTTCTTTAAAAAGGCTGGGAAACCTTCTTTCAAAAGGCCAAGAAACCTCCTTGCCAGATTGGAAGCCTCCATTCAAAAGGCTTGGAAGCTTTCTTTAAAAAAAACTATGAGGCCTTATTTTTTTAAACATTTTTAACTTTTCATGGAAAAAAAATATTTTGTGGAAAACTTTGTAAATGTTTATTGCCTCTATTGATTTACACCCAGGTTTTTTTTTTTACATAGTTTGGTTTTAGTCGTTTAAGACCTTCAGATTCAATGAAACAATGAGCCGCACGTAAAAAATCACAAAAAAATCAAAGAAAATTCAGGTATTATTTAAAAAGTTGTGGAAGTTCGGGTTAACCGAGAAATTAATGAACTCCAACCGCGTAAAAAAAAACCTGGGTGTATTTATTTTGTATTTTTTCCCGTGGAACATTTTGATTTCTTTATGGAAAATTCTTCTTTTACTGTAAAAGTGCTAATTTATTTTTGTTTGGGAATAAAATATTGTTTTATAATTTATATTTATGTGTTACTCATACCCTGATTTCTTTATTGGCAATTTGCTACTTTATAATGGAAAATTTCTAATTTTTCATGGAAATTTTAGTTTGCTGTAATTAAGATGCCTGTTTCCTATACTTGACTTTTTCCGATCGACTTGGAAACCTTCTTCCAATACAGTTAAAAGACTTCTTCCAAGAGGCTTGGGAGGCTCCTTTCCAGAATTTTGGAAGCCTCCTTTCAATTGCAGGAGATTGGAAGGCTCATATCAACCCAATTTCCTATATCTTGAATAGAATATGTTCAAGATACTCCAAAACTTTCTCGAGTTCAAACCAAGGTATCTATCAGATCAACAAGTACGGTTGCAATATCCTCATCATCAGTATCCACCCAATCCGGTTCAATAGGCACATGATCAGGGAATGTAAAATAACAACATTTCAAATGGCAACAACCTCTCTTGTAATTGTTGGAACAAACTCAAATCGCTACAAGCGTTTGTCCCAGACTGAAACAGAATAGGATAATGATCGCCTGCCGTGCATTTAGAGAAAAAGTCGGATTTCGATGATGTTTTTGGTTAAATGAGTATCAGTTATCAATGTTTAGACATAAACTTAACCATCTGTTAACATAATTTGTGTTTTACTTCTGAAATATAAAAGTTATCACAGTTTGAAAAGTTCACAACAAATACTTCTCCATGTTTATTGCAGATAAAATGGAACGCAACATTGTCTTTATCCTCTGCAGATGAGGACAAAGACTTATCGCTATTCTCTTTTGTTGCTTGTTTATTTGCATTTTTCAGCGACAATTATATTCTTTTTCACATGATCCCAATTTCTATGAACATGAGATGTCCAAGGCCCTCCAAAATTATCTAGAGTTGAAATCAAGGTTTTTGCCAATGCACAATGACTAAGAAGATGTTATTATATTTCACGATACTCACGGAGTTGGATGAAGAAGTAGTTCAATCATTACGAATTCCAGGACGCTTTGGAGAACCAAAACGAACAGTGGGTAATGTCTGTGACATAACCGCTAAGTGGACGTAGGACTTGACTTGACCATGCCTTTAAGATACATAATATGTCCAAATTTCTCACATAAACTATTTTGGATAAATAATCGGCGTTGCATACCATTCCTTGGCAAAATCTTCTCATCAAACCGACACAGAAATCAAATCTTCCTCGAACAAAAATCATCAAAAAAATCAGGAAGTATCTGTCCGGTCACGAAATATTAGCCTCGACAGTGGCAACCTTCCCACTGAAGGACTGCCTGAAATAAACCACAAGTTGGCTCAGCAGGGGATGTAGACTGTATCTCAGCCCTTCCACTGAAGGGCCTTCTAATCCGTGCGATAGCGACTGAAGGAGAACATTATTTTTAACTCTTAGAGCCTTGAAAAAGGCTGTTTGCTTCGGCTAAGTGCAAAAAATAAGAAAACGATCTTTTCAAATAACCGCGAATTTCTAGTGATGGTATAAAAAAGACTGAATGCTCTGCGAGCGAATGCACTTTTCTTTTATACTACTTAATTTTGAATCTTCTCTGCTTCCCAATTGGTGGGCCAATCAGCTAGTGTATTGTATCCCGCTTCATTGTCAGCCAAAGCGTCATCATCATCAACGCGTTCGAGAAGGGCTTCTTCTTTTTACGCTTGTTGCTCGCTGCTGGCGTCTATTTCTTAACGGGACTTTTCGCTTGATACAGGCCAATAAGCCGGGCAAGCGAGCTTAGAATTGCAGTTCAGGTGGGAAGTAGGGTGTTCTTTTCTGAGACAACATTGTTAGTAGTAGAAGGAAGGAAACACCCGGACATGGGATTTCGGGTGATAAGATTTAGAATTCATAACATGGGACGATCATTCAGTCACGTTCGCTTTGTGTGCGGTCAGTATCAAACAATGTTTTTCTACATATTTTTTTATCAATGCCAATATTGCATTGATCAATGCATTGATATTTAACGTGTATTTGCTTAGAATTTAGTTTTAAGTCGCGCGGATTTGGCGCAGAATGGATTTTCATGTCGCGCGGAAATGGCGTGGAAAATATTTCAGGATCTCCGTAACAACCCTGCAATTTCTATCCCGAAGGGAATTGAAAGCTTTGATATTGATCTCTATCATTGGCTCTCTGAAGAACCGTTTGTTTTTTTGGACATACATGCTGCATCATGTGACTTTTCTTCAGCCTGTCTCGGCTCATCACCGATGCCGGCCGGTCTCGGCTCGACTCTGCTGCTGCTGCCGGTATCTGCTCAGCATTGCTGCTTTGTCGGGTCTGTAGGGTGGATTGCTGCTGTACTGTCTAGGATTCGGCTGATGATGGTGGCTTCGATGACTTCATTTCCTGCTAAAAGGTGTGAGTGCTGTTCAATCGACGATGCGGTTGCTTCGCTTGTCCCGGTCAGAATGAAAGGAAGAAATCGCGTTGCGCTATTTTATGGCTTCTCGGCAGACCCAGCGGCTGCTCATTCGCTGGTGTCTGCACCAATCAGAACGTGGTAATGGAATGATGCAAGAATTATGCGGTACCCATATTTATAGGTTCCCTTGATCTCAATGTTTTTCATTGAAAACAGTTTCATGCCTATTGAAACAAGTTTTTCGGGGCTTATCAAGCATGGACATGAAAGGCATACTTGAAATCTGTCGATTGAGGGGCTTACCGCAGAAATTCGTCCACTGAGACGAACGCTATTAACGTTTAAAATCTTTCAACACAGCGTAACGCGGTCGATTTGAATATTTTGGAATGACACCCGGTATAGTAAAGAGAGACGTAAGTCCTACGTCAAAAAGGTCTGCAATAGCTTGTGAAAGTAATGAGTGAAAACCTCCCAGCTTGAAGAACCTGGAAGAATGTATATTTTGAACTCCAGGTCATTTTGAAGACCTTGAAATAGTTCACGTGTATTCAAAATACAGTATATTTATGTGTTATGATTAGAAACATAGTTTTGGACATATATTTAACCTTAGGATATTTTGTTACTAGACATATTTTCTAATACATTCGAGCATATATAATCCAGAACAGTTTGTACGGCCTAGGATATCCGAAAAAAAATATGTCAGGACTTTCTTAGTTTTTTCTACACTAATTTTGGTTAATTCCAGTGAAAAAACTCAAATCGAACCTTAAATCTACGTCAAAAAAGTTTTCCTGAAATGCCTCTTTTCACGATACTTAAAGGCCTCCATAAAAAAAAGCTTTGGGCCAATTTCTTCACCTCCGCTAAAGCTTTAAACCAGATTTAAACGTATGGGTGAGCACCGCTTAGAAGTAAAGCGAAGGTGAAGAAATTGGCCTTTAGAGGGTTTTTTTTTCGAGAAACTTTGAAGCAAAAAGCATTTTGAGTTACTTGAACTGGCTTTGGGACATTTCGTCGAAGGTCGTTTAGTCGAAAAGACATTTCGGGGCTGATTTGCTGAATTGGGCGTAACTTATTTTGAAAACAAACATGATTTTAAGAAAGCTCTTTTCTCCAAAACTAATTTGGTTATCTGATAGAGGAAAGCCGGTAGGATACATACCATCGTTTTCCCAGGAAATGCATGCTTTAGCAGGAATTCACCTTCGAATGTTTGTTTACAAAATAAGTTACACCCAAATCGCAAAGCATTTAAAGCGTTCCGATTCGGTTGAAGGGACATTTGGTCGAATGGATATTTGGTCAAATGAAAATTTAGTCGAATGTAGAATGTGAATTTGAGCATAATAAGTCGGTAATAAGTTATTTAGTAAAATTGATAATTAATAAATAGATTGTTGGTTAAATTTTATTGAGTAATCCACGAGATACATGGATGAAATTATTGGAGGAATTTAGTGGACGTGAAAAAGTTCAATCAGCAGCGGAAGAAAATGAATACGGAAGCTAATGAGGATTTTTCGCCTGACCAAACGAAGAGAGGAGACCCAGGTGGACTATAGAAAAATTATCAAACCTACTGAAATAGAATTTTTGGGTACCGATGATGAAATACCCTCTATTCTATTCTCCTTGGCATTTGTTTTTCGGTTCATTGATAATTAGTCAAATGGCATGTCTTCGACGTTTAGTGGAAAGGACATTTGTTCGAAAGGATGTTAAATTGAAAGTAAAGTGCAGCATAGGTTTCCATATTCTTTTCATGAATACTTTTATGTTCACTCAATAATATTAATAATAAGTTCAGTATAAAATTTGCTTCCAACCATACTTCGTTGGTGGTTGGTCGGAAACTTAATTTCGACCAAATGTTCATACGACGTTATGTCTTTCCGACCAAGTGTCATTCAACGAAACATTATTCGACTTAATGTCTCATGACCAGGTGGTATAGATTCATTGTCAATCATGCTCATGCTCATGCTCTTGGTCAGGTAGTATAGCTTCATTATAATCAGTTAAACGGGTTCGTAAAAGGCAATATCTTGTCAGGATTATTTCCCTTTTCTTTTATTTTATTCTTTAAAAAAACATCACTATTTGGTCAATTTTGGAGCGATAATTATGTGACTTTTTGAAACAACGCAATAAATCATTTGGTTTTCAATTACAGTAATATGAATTTTGGGGTAATAAAATAGGAAATCTTAGTGTGCCATTCCATCTGCAAGGAAGCAAAGTTTATTTGTTCCGTCAAAGGTCCTAATTAAAAAAACTTAGTTCGAGTTCGAGTCGAGTCAAGCACGAGACACTGAAGACGGCCTTACTGTTGAGGTCGAAATACATATATGTCAAGATACAATTAGTTCGAGCGTTTAAACTAAAAAAAAACTGTTTGGCAGCTGTTGGATTTTTTGATGAAGATTTGAAAGTAGACTCTTTGGAGTATGACGGCTGTGAAGATGTATCAGTGCTCAATTTCCAGGACTACAAACAGGATACGGTTTTATTTTATTTATTATTTAGGCCTACAATTTTGTCACTAATTTTAATACTAAGAGCGAATTTGAACAGAACAATTGTTGAAAAGTAACAATTTATGCAACTATTTTCTACTGTTTTTATGAAAAAAATTACTGCTTTGTTTATTTTTTCCCTTTCCTTCCCATAAGAAACCATAAGATGCACAGAAAAAATTGTTATTTTTGATGTTGAGCATGAGCTCCATTCGTTTTGTTCTGCAGTAAAAAGGTCAAGCGAGCTGCAAAGTTGTTATATTTGTTGTTGAATCACTGAAAAACGGGAATTTTGATACTTTAATAATTTTCTATGAGAACATTAATGCTTTCAGAGAAATATTTCTATATGTAAATGAATCCTTAGAATATTCAGAAAATTGTCACTCACAAACTTTTACTCCAACATGTTCAGTTGTTTCAAACATGCCGTCAAAACAGGAAGGATGCGCGCCGCATTGTAAATTTTTTTTCAAGCAAACAAAGATTGTGGGAAAAGTACACGGTGGACAATTTTGAACGTGAAAATGTTTCGAAAACTGTTGAAGAATTTTAAGTAGACTGCGCTCCATTATATTCAAAGGCGATTGGAAGGCCAAAGAAACGAAGCAACTCATCAATAGGATCAGAAGCATCATTCGGAACTGGCCACCGTCCAACGGTCATGTGATACCTGCTAGATAAAACTACGCCGTAAGGCGGACGACGGACCATATGCTATTATTCGTAAATTTAAGTTTAAATACTAAGGCCAACTGTTTATATAACGTATATCAGATTAAACTGTACTTATTTGTAGATTTCTTGCCGAGCCATTCGTTTTATTCCTGTTATTTAGTGGTCACCCGTTACTTATTTGATTCATGCAATTCGTTTGAAGGTTCATTATATTACCTATTTTCTATGTACTATCATTCCGATGGGTGTAGAAAGAAAAGCTTTAAAAACAAACATTTCGAACTCAAATTTTACCAAAATGTCTTTCATGCCCCTTTCTTGTACCTTTCGAATTATGGAGCACATTAGAATCATAAGTACTAGAACGCTCGTGGCGCTGTAGTCATTTAAATTAGTTTGCCAAATTCAGACCGCATCGTGCTTTCGTGCTGTGCGGTTCTTTCTCTCTTTGCGGAAGGAAGTTTTTAATACTACCCGAAGCTATTTTAATTTCAACGGTGCTTCTTAGCGCTATTTGTACCCACTGATCCCGTTACGATCTTTGCAAGGACCCGTGCCTTCGTTTTACGTTGGACCCGTTTGCGGAAGTAAAATTCCGACAAGCGGTGGTAATCCTGCAGGGACACCGTTCTGGGAAAAACCTCTTAGAAGGTCACGTCTCCACGCTCAGCCATGAGCATTAATAAAAACAAGAGGAAGGGGAGTCTCTGAATTCTCCACTTCCTTCAAAGAAACAAGGTTTCAAGACCGTCCTGCCAAAGCGCGGAAAAAATAGAAGGAAGCTGGAGAATTCAGATATTCCTTCTAACTCTAATATCGGAAATAATTCTTCTCCAATCGAACTGAGCAATCAGTTCGATTTGATTAATGATGAAATTGGGCAAATCGAATATACCTCTAGCCCAGGTGATTCGATTCATGCGAAAAAGCAAAGGATTCCGCCAATTGTGGTATCTGTTGCCGAGTTTTCTGGCTTCCGGAATGAGATTTTGAGTAACCTTCGGGGGATCAAGGTTTCATTTCAGATTGCTAGGAAGGGTGACTGCCGCGTTTTGCCGGGATCCTTTGACGATCGCAAACGTCTTCTTCAGTATTTAACTGAGAAACGCCATAAATTCTTCACATACGACGACAAAACTGAGCGATTGTTCAAAATCGTCTTGAAAGGTCTCCCCAGTGATGATAAATCACTGGATGAGATTAAAATTGAAATTTCTCAATTACTTGGATTTTCACCAGTCCAAGTAATTAAGATGAAAAAGAAATCCCACTCTGGTACTTCCCAGAGGGGCATTTCTCAAGAATTTTTTTTTAGTTCATTTTAACAAAAGTGAACTAAATAATATGAAAAGTTTGGAAAAGGCCTGTATTATGTCTCATGTCCGTGTTACATGGGAACATTTCCGCAGGCCTGGGGGAAATTTTCAAAACCCCACCCAGTGCCGTAAGTGCCAAAAGTGGGGTCATGGAACCAAACATTGTCACATGGATGCTAAATGCATGATTTGTGGTGGAACCTCTCACGCCAAGGACGCATGTCCTGTGAGAGAAGATTCCAATAAATTTAAATGTGCAAATTATGGGGCAATCATAAATCCAATTTCTGGGAATGCCCTTCACGCAAAAAAGTTTTGAATTCCGTGCAAAATTGATGACGGAAATTCCAATCGGATCTCAGATTCGACGGGTAGAAATTTTTCAAACGCTCAAATTTCGAAACCAGTTACCGGTCGAGCAATTCATACCCACCACAATTCACAACCAAATTTTGCCGCTCGTCAACGGGTAGCAAGCACTTCAGTAAATTCCAATTTTTCGAATGTACCTACGTATGCAAACATCGCTGCTGGTAGACAAAATTTCTCTTCTCAAAATGAGGTTTATATCCATGTCCCAACGGAAAATAACGGTCATGTTGCCGATTCAGGTAGCATGTCTGCTTCGGATATTGATTTTTAACTGAACATGATTGATGCAATGTTCAAAGCAAATTCCATTCCTGAAGCTGTTCAGGTTGGTATAAAGTACACACAAAAAATTGTTATCGGACTCCGTTTTAATGGATCTAAATAATTGTGTGAAAGTTCTAAATTGGAATGCCCGCTCTCTAAAGGGTAAGGAAGATGAATTATTCAACTTCCTAACAGTTCATAATGTGCATATTGCCATTATAACAGAAACTTATTTAAAACCAGGAATCTCCATTAAAAGAGATCCAAATTATTTTATCTACAGAAATGATCGTCTTGACAGCGCTTGTGGTGGGGTCGCCATTGTCATTAATAGACGTATCAAACATAAATTATTTTCTTCGTTTGAAACCAAAGTTTTTGAAACCTTGGGAGTTTCTGTTGAAACAAATTTTGGTCAATTTTCCTTTATTGCAGCCTATTTGCCTTTTCAATGCAATGGGCAGCAAAAGAATCTGTTGAAAGCTGATCTTCAAATTCTGACTCGCAACAAATCAAAATTCTTCGTAATTGGTGACTTCAATGCCAAACACCGTTCATGGAATAATGCTCAAAGCAATTCCAATGGTAAAATTTTATTTGAAGATTGTTCTGCGGGATATTATACTATTCAATATCCCAACGGCCCTACTTGTTTTTCTTCCAGTCGAAATCCTTCTACAATTGATTTAGTTTTAACGGATTCAAGTCAGCTGTGTGGCCAATTGGTAACTCATGCTGACTTTGGCTCTGATCATCTTCCTGTGACATTTGAAATCTCACAAGAAGCCATTTATAATCCAATCAGCTCTACTTTTAATTATCATAGAGCTGATTGGGATTTATATAAAACATATATCGATAGGAATTTTGATGTTAATATTCCTTTGGATACCAAAAGTGATATTGACAATGCGCTCGTATCTTTGACAAATTTAATTGTCGAAGCCAGAGGCATTGCAATTCCTAAATGTGAAATTAAATTCAATTCCATTATTATTGACGACGATCTTCAGCTACTGATCCGTCTTAAAAATGTGAGGCGAAGGCAATACCAAAGAACTCGCGATCCCGCGTTGAAAGTTATTTGGCGAGATTTGCAAAATGAAATTAAAAAACGTTTCGCTATTCTGAGAAATACCAACTTTGAGAATAATGTCTCGAAGTTGGATCCCAGTTCGAAACCCTTTTGGAAATTAACGAAAATTCTTAAAAACCTCAAAAGCCAATTCCAGCGCTTAAAGAGGGAAATAAAATTTTATTAACAAATGGCGAAAAGGCTCAAAAACTTGCTCAGCAGTTCGAGAGTGCCCATAATTTTAGTCTAGGTCTCACTAGTCCAATTGAGGATCAGGTTACACGGAGCTTCGAAGACATTCTCAATCAAGAGAGTGTTTTTGACCCTTCGTTGGGAACTAATTTGGATGAAGTGAGATCTATTACTAGAAAATTTAAAAATATGAAAGCCCCGGGTGATGATGGTATTTTCTACATACTTATCAAAAAACTTCCTGAGAGCTCTTTATCCTTTTTGGTTAATTTATTTAACAAATGTTTTCAATTGGCATACTTCCCAGATAAATGGAAAAACGCCAAAGTTGTTCCAATTTTGAAGCCGGACAAAAATCCAGCTGAGGCTTCTAGTTATCGCCCAATCAGTTTGCTTTCTTCAATAAGCAAACTGTTTGAAAAGATTATTTAAAATAGAATGATGGTTCATATTAATGACAATTCTATTTTTGCTGATGAGCAATTTGGTTTTCGCCATGGGCATTCAACCACTCATCAGTTATCAAGAGTTACGAACTTAATTCGGCTCAACAAATCTGAAGGATATTCGACTGGAGTTGCTCTTCTTGATATAGAGAAAGCATTTGACAGTGTTTGGCATGAAGGTTTGATTGTAAAATTGATGAATTTTAATTTTCCTCTGTACATTATTAAACTGATCCAAAATTATTTATCAGATCGCTCACTGCAGGTAAACTATCAGAATTCTAAATCTGATAGATTACCTGTAAGAGCTGGTGTTCCCCAAGGCAGCATACTGGGGCCCATTTTGTATAACATTTTTACTTCTGACTTACCTGATTTACCACCAGGGTGTCAAAAATCTTTGTTTGCAGATGACACAGGTCTCTCAGCCAAAGGGCGTAGCCTTCGTGTCATTTGTAGTAGATTGCAAAAAAGTGTGGACATTTTCTCCACTTACTTGCAAAATGGAAAATTTCCCGAATGCTTCCAAAACTCAACTTATAATTTTCCCACATAAGCCGAGAGCTTCTTATTTGAAACCTTCTAACAGACATATTGTCACTATGAATGGGGTTCCAATTAATTGGTCTAGCGAAGCTAAATATTTAGGACTTCTGCTAGATCAAAATTAACTTTTAAAAATCGCACTGAAGGCCTTCAAGCCAAATGTAACAAATATATTAAGTGTCTATATCCACTTATAAACAGAAAATCAAAACTTTGTCTTAAGAACAAACTTTTGATTTACAAACAAATTTTAGACCTGCCATGTTGTATGCTGTGCCAATATGGACTAGTTGCTGCAATACCAGAAAGAAGGCACTTCAGAGGATTCTAAATAAAATTCTGAAAATGATTCTGAAGTTGCCTCCGTGGTATAGTACCAATGAACTTCATAGAATTTCTAATATTGAGACATTGCAACAAATGTCCAACAAAATAATTTCCAATTTTAGACAAAAATCGTTGCAATCTTCTATTGCAACGATTAACTCCTTGTACTTTTAGTATAAAATAGGTTAAGATTAGTTTAAGTTAAAAACATTGTAATTCCTACATGGTTCAATTCAACCAGAGGAAAAATTCTAACTGCCAGAGGCAATTGAAATGTATTAATAATAACTAAAAATATAACAAATAAGCAAAAAATAAGGATGATAGTGTTAAGAAAACACGGAACACCTAGTCTAAGAGATGAATGCATGTATTAGATAATTAGCAAATAAAATTAGTTAAAAAAAAAAAAAAGTTTGCCAAATTATTCTTCAACAAGCATCAATTGGCCATAATTTATGCATCATGTTGTAGTGCATGTATAATTCCATCACCAACATCGGTTTGCCACTTGTATTTGGCTGCCAGGTCAAAGTAACCCAGATGTTAGTCACGCGAACAGGAACGACATTAGCAATCTTATACTTTTGAATCAACTTGGAGCACAGATCAGATGGTAGTGTGCCGCGTATTTGGTTAAAACGTTATGATCTGGGTTAATATCAATATTTAGTTCCACTACTTGGTTGTGGCTTTGCAGATGTGCCTTTTGACGGTAGCCGGGGGACGTTTTTCGGTATCTCAAGTCAATTGTGAGATGCTGAAGATGACCTCAATGTTGAGGTCAAGATGTATATCTGTAGGGTTACGGTCAGGTAGATGATGTAAGAAGAATTGTGCTTCCTCGTGTTGTTAAAATTTGAACCGTTTGTTTGAGAAACTGCATATGTAACATTTTTGGCCAATATATTCTGAATCATTGTCCAAAAATACGTATTCTGGCGAAAAATACGAAAAAAAAATCTTGAGGAATGTATGAAGAAACTTTGAAGAGCAATTATGTAGTACTGCTTACAGTATTCGCACTGAAAGTGCCCCAGGGCGTTGAGTTTTGCCAAAACAAATGGTTCATCATTTCTCAAACAAATGATTCATGTAGTAGGTTTCATAAATAAACATGCTTGTAATTGCGTTTGATATTGCTCCCTCTTCTATCTCGTCTTCCTAGGATACAAGACTTATATTTACAAGCTTTGGACAACTCAACAGGATATTTTGAACTCTATTTTGGAGAGAATTTACAAAACATAATGGTGCTGATGAAAGGACCACTCTCATACAGGACAAACGATGAAAAAAGATGTATTTTTCAAGCACGGAAATTTGGTGAGAAAATTTCATAATATATATTTTTATTTTTATTGAAACCGTATGATTATATACATATAAAATAACCATCAGATCACCCGTTTGAAGCGATTTGAATAGGAAGAGTGGGATTGTCAACTTCCTATTGTTACCATTTCGGGGATAAAGGGCGGGCTCTTCTCCCCATCGATTGGGTCAATCTTGGAAATGAGGGCTTTATTGTATTATTGTTTGTACAAACCTTCTTCTGGAAGGAGATTCTCTACTCATCCCGTGGATGATGGAACCACCCCAGCCATTTTTGGCCCTTCATGCAGGAGTCTGATGAAATACAAACAATAAAATAAATTATATGGAAATGCTAATATCATCTTCCAAACTTGGACGTACATGTTCATGATAGCATTAGAGGCGAAAGTATAGAATTGATAGTTCCGTTAGGATACGGCAGGCATGAAGAATGTTTTTATAGAAGTCGATTTGAAAGCGAGCGGAGGGCAATATTTGTGATGGCACATATCGCACGACCTTCCTTCTGCCAAGCTCCCGTATGAAGGGGGAGGGAAGAATATCAGTGTGGAAGCTGATATATCTCCACTGGCAAATAAACGAAAATACGATTTTCCAATTTGTTTCACAAATATGAATCAGTTTATGCATTGGAAAAGTAAAACACCTCAACGGAATCCGTATTTTTTTGTCGAAAAGGCTCTACAAAATGCTTGACAGGTACTCAGAAATGTTTATTACAAAACAACTGGCGGTGAAAGTTATTTCATAAAAATCATTGATGTTTGCGATATTATTTACAAAAGTAAAAGAACGACGAAAATCTTCAAAATTTGGGATTACAACATCGGGTCGAAAACGTGATAAAATGGGGGGAGGGGGGGTAGAGAAAATCAGAGAGTGACAAAATTGGATCAATACTGTATTATGACTAAAGTTCCTTTTTATAAAAAAAATACTTTGGTCCGATCCAGCCAATTTTCAATATGAAATGATAAGACAGGATTTCCATTTGAATGCAATTTGTTGGTTGAGAATAGGAGCCAATAAAATAGCTACACTATTTCTCGGGTACTTATTCAAAAGGACGTATGTGATTTTGTAAACAAAGATTCCAACGTCGATTTGTCCAATCTGATGGCTCTCCCACACAAACCGAGACCACTAACAGGTAGCCGAAGGCTTCCCCTACCTGTCTGTGGTGATGGTTTGCGTGGGAGTGCTATCAGATTGGACAAATCGACGTTTGAATCTTTGTTTACAAAATCACATACGTCCTTTTGAATAAGTACCCGAGATTTAAGTTTTTTTGTGTGTAAAATATATAGTATGTTTGCTATTATTTATTTTCAGTCCATTGTCCGATCCATGAAATTATCAATACGAAACAATGCTATAAGAAACAGGATCTCCCATTAAATGCAACCAGTTGGAAGCAAATCGGATAAGGATAAGTACCGCAAAATGAATTAGATTTTGTGCACTCAAACACACAGACATCATCTCACGCCGACCATAGACGGTCGGTATATAATACTATGGATCTCCGAGACATCTAAAGTAATGTTAAAAATGTTAAAAATTTAAAGATAATTTAGGAGATTTCCTCTGGAAGCTGGAAGGGGTTGCCGTGGTCACAACTAACAATTTGGTTTTGCTGAAGTTGTTAACCTAAACTCTGCTTACCTTAATATTATTATAACATCCATAAATTACATGAGTGTGATAATCCATACACAATTCTAAAAGGGGGTTGAAAATGGTCAATTAACGAAATTAATGGATTATAGGCAGTGCTGTCCTACACTATGTGGTAAAAATTCTGCTTCTTAATTTTACTCCATCTAAACGGTTTTATAATCTTAGCTAAGTAAGTGTAAGTGTAGTTTATAGGGGGATATTCTACAAGATAAATTTCGTTCAGAACCTCCAATTGTAAGGACATCGGTTCTGATGATGCATTTCTACTTGTGTTACACATGGTCCTCAATGGCAATTGTACTAGATTATTATTATTTAATCAGACTAAGGCCGAAGTGGCCTGTGCGTTATATAAGAGTCTTCTCCATTCGGCTCGGTCCATGGCTACACGTCGCCAACCACGCAGTCTACGGAGGGTCCGCAAGTCATCTTCCCCCTGATCGATCCACCTTGCCCGCTGCGCACCTCGCCTTCTTGTGCCCGTCGGATCGTTGTCGAGAACCATTTTCACCGGGTTACTGTCCGACATTCTGGCTACGTGCCCGGCCCATTGCAGTCGTCCGATTTTCGCGGTGTGAACGATGGATGGTTCTCCCAACAGCTGATGCAATTCGTGGTTCATTCGCCTCCTCCACGTACCGTCCGCCATCTGCACCCCACCATAGATGGTACGCAGCACTTTCCTTTCGAAAACTCCAAGTGCGCGTTGGTCCTCCACGAGCATCGTCCAGGTCTCGTGTCCGTAGAGGACTACCGGTCTAATTAGCGTTTTGTAGATTGTCAGTTTGGTACGGCGGCGAACTCTATTCGATCGGAGCGTCTTGCGGAGTCCAAAGTACGTACGATTTCCAGCCACTATGCGTCTCCGAATTTCTCTGCTGGTGTCATTTTCGGCAGTCACCAGTGAGCCCAAGTACACAAATTCTTCTACCACCTCGATTTCGTCACCACCGATGCAAACTCGCGGTGGGTGGCTCACATTGTCTTCTCTTGAACCTCTTCCTATCATGTACTTCGTCTTCGACGTGTTGATGACTAGTCCGATCCGCTTAGCTTCCCTCTTCAGTCTGATGTAGGCTTCCTCCATCTCCTCAAAGTTACGTGCCATAATATCTATGTCGTCGGCGAAACCAAATAGCTGGACGGACTTATTGAAAATTGTACCACTCGTGTTAATACCTGCTCTTCGTATTACCCCTTCCAAAGCGATGTTGAATAGCAAACGGGTTGCGGGTTTCGAAGGGACTCGAGAATGCCCCTGAAACTCGAACTACGCACATCACTCGATCCATCGTCGCTTTGATCAACCGTGTCAGTTTATCCGGAAAACCGTGTTCGTGCATTAGCTGCCATAGCTGGTCCCGATCGATTGTATCATATGCGGCTTTGAAGTCGATGAATAGATGATTGTACTATTGTACTAGAACGAACCGTTTTATCACAACGTCGGTGGGGGAAATATTTCTCTGCCCTTTTTTATAAGGTGATGAGCAATTTTTTTTCCATGTCTTGTTATGATCGAAAAAATCTTAGGCTTCTTGTCTATCGTCGTTAATTATAAATTAAGAGCGAATTCTGCCATCCTTGTTATGCCCAAACTATGGCGGCGAGGTTACGTTTTCATGTGTCGAATGAGTGACTTCTTGGTACCACATTGGATTGATATAAATACCAAATCAGAAAATTTTGTCTCAAATGCAGCAGCTTAATTGACAATCGATCAAGTAATTTCATGGAAGAAAAAAGAGGAAACAGACTTCCGTGGGAAGTACTTGAAGCGAGAAGTTTGTGGACATATTCTGGAGAAAATAGTTTATTCATGAAATTAAGATTAAATATATAAAACACCTCTACTTCAGTCCCCACCATTCCAGCTACATTCATGTATCTTCAAATAATCATATTTTGTATGAATATAACAGTAATATATTCATTTGAATTCATGGATTTGACATACAAGCCTATAGCTAAATTTCAATAAACAACACAGTCCCTTTCCAACCCCCTCAAACAACCTTGATACGTCCCATATTGTTAAAATAATCATATTGTATATTATAATATTGAAATTTGAAAATATAAAATAAAAGAAATCGGCAAAAAATACTCCGGATAATCGAGTCTAAAATTCCGGTTAATCGAACCCCGGATAATCGAGTCCGACCTGTATTCTGAACACAGGTGTATATATATAAGCATCAGGTTGTTTTGCTTCAAAAGATTTTGTTAAGCTTGGAAGAACTGCATGTAATGCGATTACTGGTGATATTTACTTCCCTCATAATCAAACCTCTATTTGCTTAAAGGTATTTGGGTTAAATATCATGACTTGATACATTCATCTATTATTTTTAGCGGAACAGACTACAATGTATCGACCTACAGGGTTTCGCTGAATTTTTATCTATTTTATTTCCCTTTAAAATACCATTTGCCTAATTTGGAATTCTTGAGAAATTCATGCAAACATTCCGAACAAATTCCTTGAATGAATCATTAGGAAATTCCTGGAGGAGTCTTAGATGAAACTTTTTAAGGTATTAAAAAAAAATCCAGGGAAAGTTGATGCCAAATTCTTGAATGCATTGGAGTTTTTGGATGAATTCACCAAAATTCTTTCAAATTCCCAAAGGAATTCTTGAGAAATCTTGAAGAAATTGTTTGGAAGACACTTTCAAAACTCTTTATAATTTTAGATCCAACCGTGTCTGTTAGTTTCAATTCAAATCAGTTGATGTTTAACGAAATGAAAGCAATTTCATGTCCAGAAACTATCAAAGATTGCCTAGAAAAGTATTTTGAAGAAGATCTAGAGAAAATTTCCTAAAAATTCTGGAAAAAAATAAGAAATTCATTTGATTTTTGAATAAATTCCAAGAATTTCATTCACAACTTATGATTTTGAATTTGTCCCAATTTTTGAGTATCCTTAAAGTTGTAGAAGCTCCAGCAACATTTCCGAAAAACTTTTCTAAATTTTTGGAGGAAATACTATCTGAATGGCAATCTAAATGGAATGCTGTAAACTGTTAAAAATAGGTTTGTAAAATAAGGGAGATGTTCTGGAGAAAAAATAAAAAAAGCATTCATATTAAACTGAAAAATTGTACTATAGGATTCATAAAAATATTATGAATAAAAATATTAATAAATTATGATAAACATTAATAAATCAGATGTCTGAACTGTCTAATATCCTTTTGCTAATGTAAGTCTTGTATATTTTTCCTTTTTGAGCTATTTGGCGTCAAGTAGAGGATAACTTCTAGGTTGGCGCTCCAAAATCTGTGACATTATTCAAGATTCATTAGCTAGCTGAAAAAAATACACCTCATTAATAAAACTCAACTATTTCATATCTAAGTGTGGAATCTAATGCTCCTACACACTCGTTAAAATCAACGCACCAGAGTCGTCAGTCGTGGACACAGCCGCACCGCAATGCATACAGAGCTGTTCAAGAATCTTATTATTGTCTACGGCGTCATGCAATTCAAACCTGAAGTTCCTGAAAGCTCTCCAGTCGCTTCCAAGCGGCGGCTTTCACCACACACAGCCCCCCGGTCCCCCTCTGTCACACTCAATACCCTCCCGTCGGGGGAAGATGTCCATTCAAAGCGCACACAGCGCCTTTCGCTTCACCGAGTCCTGACGATTGCAATTTTGCACCGCCGCACCCACGACACCATCGAGTCATCGCACTTCTTTCTCTCGTTACGTTGATAATTATATCACATCCTCAGTCAATGCGAGAATATATCACTGGTGCTTGCACCACATCACACATCCTGCCGCCGCCGCTGGCTCCGGGCCGAGGGCCCCGTGTGGGAAACCATTTGCAGCGCACTCACACATACTGACACCAATACACCCTCAACGCTAGCCATCGCCAGCGTCGCCGTATTCAGCGTTCACATTGTTTCTGCAGTGAAATAAATATCCTTCCCGTCCTCGGCTGGCCGTGATTGCTGGAATCTTCAGAATTCTTGCACCATTCTCCGCATCGTCCTCAGACTGCACTAGATTTTCATCAACCGCAGTAAATCCTTGCACAAAAATTTTCTAATTCCTTGCTTCTTCATTTTTTGTGTCGGGTTTACCTTCACTCTGAGTTTGGTCACATTTTCCCATAGCCAAGATCAGAAGAGAAACACTGACTGTAGTAAATCACTCGTCGTCGTCGTCCGTACGTCCGTCACGATATCGTTTGAATGGCAAAGTCCTTTTTTCACTCCTTCGTTCTTTTCAGCAAGGACAAGAAATAATTCCTTCGCGACCCCGAATTCCACACTCCCTCACCCCACACTGACTGCTCAGACAATTTTAGCGAAAGCGACGATGAAAACCCGTCCTTAGCGACTGAGAAACCCCCGAACCCAACCCAAACAAAAAAATCTTTCCGCTGCAAATCCTATCCACCGGTATTTTCCTTCTGTGGCATAATCTTTCCCAACCAAACTTCACTATCCCCGAACAGGAAAAAAAAAAGATGGTAAAAGGTAGAACCAGTGTACTAAAACACACTCACTTTGGACATTAAATGTCTCCTCTTTCAAGATTATCCTCTTCTCCTAACACCGACTGCAACTGACTGCCAGGACTTCCCAAAAAGAGACACCCGCGCTCTGCTCTGTGCAAGACCTATAAATCCAAAGTTATCGAGCGATCGAACGAGACTGACTTCTTCAACGGAGACGACAACCACGGACCGCCGTTGTTCGTTCAGTCAGTCGTTCCGTTCGGTTGTCTCGGTGTGCGCTCTGACATTTTTTCCCTGCTTTCCGTCGTTCGTTCGTTCATTCGTTCGTCCATGCAAACCAACCTTTCCATTTTTTTTTACCTTTATTCCATTCCATCCAGAGTCCAGAAAGCATTCATACACTCGCACCGTCCTATATGTAGGTGCTATGCTTCGAGAGCACTGCTGGCTGACAACGACTACATTTACCTCATAATGGGCGGCTGGTCGCCGCACTCGCCCTCTAATCGACTCTCCACCGCGTCTATGCTTCGCCCATCATCTCCGTGCAGAGCGAGCTCAGTATGAAACACCTTTCCCTTCTCGGCTTGCTTGCGTGATTCGTTATTCGACATTCCCGACTCGGTTGTTGTTTTTGTTGTTGCTGTCGTTGTTTTCGTCGGTGGTATCAAGAGCCTTCCATTACCACGCATACACGTAAACAACGGCAGCATATGGAGAGACGACAGATCGGAACGGAGGTCCTTCACGCAAGCTGAAGGAGGGTGGAGTAGCGGTGACTATGCTGCTCAGTTGGTTCTGGTGGAGATTGTTTTACAAACACACTGACAACGAGAGCAGCATATTATTTTCAATGTGCAGAGAAGTCCCATGGCAGTGTGGTCAGATTTGAAAGAGTTTGAAGCAACTTTCAGGACTAGAACTCACTCAAAAGTTTCCCACACTGTCCTTTTCTTGAGCATTAGATTTTGTTCATCTTTATTAAAGTGATTTTTTATTTTATAAAAAGAAACGGAATCATTGGAGAGCTTCTGCTCGAAGCATGGAAAGCTTCTGCTCGAAGCATAGAAAGCTTCTGCTTTCAGATTGAAAAGCTTCTGCTTGAAGCTGGGAAAGCTTCTGCTCGAAGCTTGGAAAGCTTCTGCTCGAAGCTTGGAAAGCTTCTGCTCGAAGCTTGGAAAGCTTCTGCTCGAAGCTTGGAAAGCTTCTGCTCGAAGCTTGGAAAGCTTCTGCTCGAAGCTTGGAAAGCTTCTGCTCGAAGCTTGGAAAGCTTCTGCTCGAAGCTTGAAAGCTTCTGCTAGAAGCGCTTCTGCTCGAAGCTTCTGCTCAAGCTTGGAAGCTTCTGCTCGAAGCTTGGAAGCTTCTGCTCAAGCTCAAGCTTCTGCTCAAGCTTGAAGCTTCTGCTCGAAGCTTGGAAAGCTTCTGCTCGAAGCTTGGAAAGCTTCTGCTCGAAGCTTGGAAAGCTTCTGCTCGAAGCTTGGAAAGCTTCTGCTCAAAGCTTGGAAAGCTTCTGCTCAAAGCTTGGAAAGCTTCTGCTCAAAGCTTGGAAAGCTTCTGCTCGAAGCTTGGGAAGCTTCTGCTCGAAGCTTGGGAAGCTTCTGCTCGAAGCTTGAAAATCTTCTGCTCAAAGGTTGGAAAGCTTCCACCAGAAGCTTGGAAAGCTTCCACTAGAAGTTAGGAGAGCTTCCACTAGAAGTTAGGAAAGTTTCCACTCGAAGGTTGGGAAGCTTCCACTAGAAGCTAGGAAAGCTTCCACTAGAAGCTTGGAAAGCTTCCACTAGAAGCTTGGAAAGCTTCCACTAGAAGCTTGGAAAGCTTCCACTCGAAGCTTGGAAAGCTTCCACTAGAAGCTTGGAAAGCTTCCACTAGAAGCTTGGAAAGCTTCCACTAGAAGCTTGGAAAGCTTCCACTAGAAGCTTGGAAAGCTTCCACTAGAAGCTTGGAAAGCTTCCACTAGAAGCTTGGAAAGCTTCCACTAGAAGCTTCCACTAGAAGCTTGGAAAGCTTCCACTAGAAGCTTGGAAAGCTTCCACTAGAAGCTTGGAAAGCTTCCACTAGAAGCTTGGAAAGCTTCCACTAGAAGCTTGGAAAGCTTCCACTAGAAGCTTGGAAAGCTTCCACTAGAAGCTTGGAAAGCTTCCACTAGAAGCTTGGAAAGCTTCCACTCAAAGTTTGGCACGTTTCCACACAAAGCTTGGAAAGCTTCCACGCCAAACTTGGGAAGCTTCCACTCAAAGTTTGGAACGCTTCCACTCAAAGTTTGGAACGCTTCCACACAAAGCTTGGAAAGCTTCCACTAGAAGCTTGGAAAGCTTCCACGCCAAACTTGGAAAGCTTCCACGCGAAGCTTGGAAAGCTTCCACGCGAAGCTTGGAAAGCTTCCATGCGAAGCTTGGAAAGCTTCCATGCGAAGCTTGGAAAGCTTATATGCGAAGCTTGGAAAGTTTCCACTAGAAGCTTGGAAAGCTTCCCCGCGAAGCTTGGAAAGCTTCCCCGCGAAGCTTGGAAAGCTTCCCCGCGAAGCTTGGAAAGCTTCCACGCGAAGCTTGGAAAGCTTCCACGCGAAGCTTGGAAAGCTTCCACGCGAAGCTTGGAAAGCTTCCACGCGAAGCTTGGAAAGCTTCCACTAGAAGCTTGGAAAGCTTCCACTAGAAGCTTGGAAAGCTTCCACTAGAAGCTTGGAAAGCATCCGCTAAAAGCTTGGAAAGCATCCGCTAGAAGCTTGGAAAGCTTCCGCTAGAAGCTGGAAAGCCACAGAAGCTTGGAAAGCCTGCCAGAAGCTTGGAAAGCCCGCTAGAAGCTTCTGAAAGCTTCCGCCAGAAGCCTGGAAAGCCTGCCAGAAGCATGGAAAGCTTCTGCCAGAAGCCAGGAAAGCTTCCGCCAGAGCTTGGAAAGCCTGCTAGAAGCTTGAAAAGCTTCCCCTAGAAGCTTGAAAAGCTTCCGCTAGAAGCTTGAAAAGCTTCCGCTAGAAGCTTGGAAAGCTTCCGCTAGAAGCTTAGAAAGCTTCCGCTAGAATCTTAGAAAGCTTCCGCTAGAAGCTTGGAAAGCTTCCGCTAGAAGCTTGGAAAGCTTCCGCTAGAAGCTTGAAAAGCTTCCACTAGAAGCCAAACTTGGAAAGCTTCCACGCGAAGCTTGGAAAGCTTCCACGCGAAGCTTGGAAAGCTTCCACGCGAAGCTTGGAAAGCTTCCATGCGAAGCTTGGAAAGCTTATATGCGAAGCTTGGAAAGCTTCCACGCGAAGCTTGGAAAGTTTTCACTCGAAATTTGGAAAGCTTTCACTAGAAGCTTGGAAAACTTCCACGCGAAGCTTGGAAAGCTTCCACGCGAAGCTTGGAAAGCTTCCACGCGAAGCTTGGAAAGCTTCCACGCGAAGCTTGGAAAGCTTCCACGCGAAGCTTGGAAAGCTTCCACGCGAAGCTTGGAAAGCTTCCACGCGAAGCTTGGAAAGCTTCCACGCGAAGCTTGGAAAGCTTCCACGCGAAGCTTGGAAAGCTTCCACGCGAAGCTTGGAAAGCTTCCCCGCGAAGCTTGGAAAGCTTCCCCGCGAAGCTTGAAAAGCTTCCACTAGAAGCTTGGAAAGCATCCGCTAAAAGCTTGGAAAGCATCCGCTAAAAGCTTGGAAAGCATCCGCTAAAAGCTTGGAAAGCATCCGCTAAAAGCTTGGAAAGCATCCGCTAAAAGCTTGGAAAGCATCCGCTAAAAGCTTGGAAAGCATCCGCTAAAAGCTTGGAAAGCATCCGCTAAAAGCTTGGAAAGCATCCGCTAAAAGCTTGGAAAGCATCCGCTAAAAGCTTGGAAAGCATCCGCTAAAAGCTTGGAAAGCTTCCGCTAGAAGCTTGGAAAGCTTCCGCTAGAAGCTTGGAAAGCTTCCGCTAGAAGCTTGGAAAGCTTCCGCTAGAAGCTTGGAAAGCTTCCGCTAGAAGCTTGGAAAGCTTCCGCTAGAAGCTTGGAAAGCTTCCGCTAGAAGCTTGGAAAGCTTCCGCTAGAAGCTTGGAAAGCTTCCACTAGAAGCTTGGAAAGCTTCCACTAGAAGCTTGGAAAGCTTCCACTAGAAGCTTGGAAAGCTTCCGCTAGAAGCTTGGAAAGCATCCGCTAAAAGCTTGGAAAGCATCCGCTAGAAGCTTGGAAAGCTTCCGCTAGAAGCTTGGGAAGCTTCCGCTAGAAGCTTGGAAAGCTTCCGCTAGAAGCTTGGAAAGCTTCAGCTAGAAGCTTGGAAAGCTTCCACTCGAAGTTTGGAACGCTTCCACTCGAATTTTGGAAAGCTCTCACGCGAAGCTTGGAAAGCTTGCACCTGAAGCTTGGAAAGCTTCCACGCGAAACTAGAAAAGCTTCCACTCGAAGCTTGGAAAGCTTCCACTCGAAGCTTGGAAAGCTTCCACTCGAAGCTTGGAAAGCTTCCACTCGAAGCTTGGAAAGCTTCCACTCGAAGCTTGGAAAGCTTCCACTCGAAGCTTGGAAAGCTTCCACTCGAAGCTTGGAAAGCTTCCACTCGAAGCATGGAAAATTTCAACTCGAAGCTTGGAAAGCTTCCACTAGAACCTTGGAAAGCTTCCACTTGGAGCATGGAAAGCTTCCACTCGAAGCTTGGAAAACTTCCACTCGAAGCTTGGAAAGCTTCCACTCGAAGCTTGGAAAGTGTCCACTCGAAGCTTCGAAAGCTTCCATACGAAGCATAGAAAATGTCTACTCGAAGCTTGAAAAGCTTCCATTCGAAGCTTGAAAAGCTTCCACTCGAAGATTGGAAAGCTTCAACTCGAAGTATGGAAAGCTTCCACTCGAAGCTTGGAAAACTTCTGCCCAAAACATGGAAAAAATATACTCAAAGCATGGAAAAATTATGATCAAAGCATGGGAAAACTATGTTCAAAGCTTTTTAAGCTTCCACTCGAAGATTGGGAAGCTTGCACTCGAAGCTTGGAAAACTTCCACTCAAAACTTGAAAAGCTTCTACTTGAAACTTTGAAAGCATCCACTCGAAGCTTGAAAAGTTTCCACTCGAGGCATGGAAAGCTTCCACTCGAAATTTGGAAAGCTTCCATTAAAAGCTTGAAAAGCTGCCAAACTTGGGAAGCTTCCACTCGAAGCTCGGGAAGCTTCCACTAGAAGCTTGGAAAGCTTCCACTCGAAGCTTGGAAAGCTTCAATTCGAAGCTTGGAAAACTTCTGCTCGAAGCATGGAAAAAAATATGCTCAAAGCTTGGGAAGCTTCCACTCGAAGCTTGAAATGCTTCCACTCGAAGAATGGAAAGCTTCCACTCGAAGAATGGAAAACTTCCACTCGATGTTTGGAAAGCTTCCACTCGAAGCTTGGAAAACTTCCACTCGTAGCTTGGAAAGCTTCCTCTTGAAGTTTGAAAAGCTTCTGTTCTAATCCTGCAAAGCATCTACTCGAAGCTTGGAAAGCTCCCACTCCAAGCTTGGAATGTTTTAACTTGAAACTTGAAGAGCTTCTGCTCGGAGTTTTGGAAGCTCCTGCTCGAAGCTTGGAAAGCCTCTACTCGAAGCTTGGAAAGCTTCCGCTCGAAGCTTGGAAAGCTTCCGCTCGAAGCTTGGAAAGCTTCCGCTCGAAGCTTGGAAAGCTTCTGCTCAAAGCTTGAAAAGCTTCTGCTCGAAGCTAGGAATGCTTCCGCTTGAAGCTTGGAATGCTTCCGCTTGAAGCTTGGAATGTTTCCGCTTGAAGCTTGGAATGCTTCCGCTTGAAGCATGGAAAGCTTCTGCTTCTGCTTGAAGAATGGAAGTTTCTGCTTGAATCATGGAAAGCTTCTGTTCGAAGCTTGGAAAGCTTCTGCTTCTGCTTGAAGAATGGAAGTTTCTGCTTGAATCATGGAAAGCTTCTGTTCGAAGCTTGGAAAGCTTCTGCTCGAAGCTTGGAAAGCTTCTGCTCGAAGCTTGGAATGCTTCCGCTTGAAGCTTGGAATGCTTCCGCTTGAAGCTTGGAAAGCTTCTGCTCGAAGCTTGGAATGCTTCCGCTTGAAGCTTGGAATGCTTCCGCTTGAAGCATGGAAAGCTTCTGCTCGAAGCTTGGAAAGCTTCTGCTCGAAGCTTGGAAAGCTTCTGCTCGAAGCTTGGAAAGCTTCTGCTCGAAGCTTGGAAAGCTTCTGCTCGAAGCTTGGAAAGCTTCTGCTCGAAGCTTGGAAAGCTTCTGCTCGAAGCTTGGAAAGCTTCTGCTCGAAGCTTGGAAAGCTTCTGCTCGAAGCTTGGAAAGCTTCTGCTCGAAGCTTGGAAAGCTTCTGCTCGAAGCTTGGAAAGCTTCTGCTCGAAGCTTGGAAAGCTTCTGCTCGAAGCTTGGAAAGCTTCTGCTCGAAGCTTGGAAAGCTTCTGCTCGAAGCTTGGAAAGCTTTTGCTCGAAGTTTGGCTTTGCTAGAGGCTTAAAAAACTTTCGCTCGAAGCTTGAAATATCTTCTGGAATGTTCCCGCTAGCGTGGCTTCCACAAGATGCTCGGATAAGCTCTCTTAGCTTGAAATACTTCTTTCAATTTTTAATAGGGACAGGGACAATGGGACAGGATTCTGCGTCGAATGCAACTTGTTGCGAGAAAATCGGTTAAGGATAAGTGCCTAAAAAATGAGTGAGTTTTTTATGTGTTTTGCGCACAGACATACACACACACAGACGTCACCCAATTCGTCGAGCTGAATCGATCGGTATATAACACTATGGGTCTCCGGGCCTTCTATAAAAAGTTTATTTTTGGAGCGAACATATAGCCTTTATGTATATTTTGTATACGAGAAAGGCAAAACCCCTGATTAATCCACCCAGCGGTGTTGGTGCCTTTCTCGTGCAAAAAATACTTAAAAATACGAGTGAGTGTTTTTTAGCGTGTTTTGCGCATAAATAGTATTTTGGTCATAACTTTTGATCCCATACTCCAATTCGGCCAATGCTAAGTTCCTCAAAAGTGTGTAATTTTGTACACATACACACTAACAGACATCACCTCAATTCGTCGATGTGAGCCGATTGATATATAACACTATGGATCTCAGAGCCTTCTATCAAAATTATGGTTTTGAGATATCATATAGCCTTTACGTATACTTAATATACGAGAAAGGCAAAAACTGAGATTTGATATTATCAACCAAACTGGCAACTTTTCCCAGTCTCCCAGTTGCATAGAAACGTTCCACTTGCAGCATATTCCCTTCCCATCGAATGGTGTTGAACATAGTTGTTTGTGTGAATAAAAGATCCAAACCAAAATGTACCATCCGCTCTTCAAACACACATAAAAACTAATCTGGCAATAGCCTCACATATGAGCTCCTGGTGCAAGATAATGGTAAAATTTGGCAGTAATAAATTGAAAATGTGCATAATTTTAAATTCATTATGTAGAGTTTTTTTGCCATCCATTTGCTAAAAGTTGACTTTCGTCTTCCAATTTGATTATTGGTATAATAATTTTGTGTGCAGTCACATAAAAACAAGTTCAATATTTTTAGTTTTTTTATCGTATTTTCATTCAATTACTCCCCTGTGTATTGTCAGCCGATGGCAACATAAGCCAAGAAAAACCTACTACAGCCCACCCTCTCGCACCACATGTTTCAGCACCCACATTTTCCCAAGATAACACTCACACACTCATGATCTCTCTCTCGCGACATTCCTGTCTCAACAAGATCAACAACAAAACCGCCCCCCGCACCCTCCCAGGAACTTTCATGTTTTTAGCAGGAACTCACCAGGAGCGAAATTCCCTTGCGATGCGAGGGAGCGCACCACTACCAACAACCCACTTCACAATCCATTGAAAATCAAAACCTACTTCGTTCACAGACAACACTCCGCCCCGCTCTTCAGGGATCACTTTCCTCTGCGCTGATCAAGGAGTCAACTCCACTCTCCGCTCCGCACACTTCTGTTCTTGCTTCACTCACAGCAGAAAAAACTTCGATATTCACACAAAAACTGAATGAACGAAAAAAGTCTACTTCACTTTTGTCGAACGCGAATTTCGTGACCAAACACGCACGCACCAGTCAAACGGACTACCGCAAACGATGGTCACGGAACAGAACAACGGTTCGCACCGCACTCGGACCAGATTTCAGTCACTTTTCCGGGATAAATTTGCACAAAAAGTGGGACCGCACTTTCGACAGAACTACTGCGGATGGCTTGCGATGGCACTCACGAACTGCTTCACCACGATAATGTTGTTGACTGAACGGACTGAACTATGAACCGAGTGAGGGGCAGAGATAGATGCGCAAAGACATACGTTGTCTGTATGCTGTCTTCTTTTGTTCTGTACAAAACAGCGGCCGAGAGTGTCCTGGCGAATGGTTTGCCAACGGCGGTTTGAAGCTCTGTCAACTCGTGAGAAATGAGAAGCGAGCGACAATGAAAGCTCCGAATGTGTGGCCGTGCTGCCGCACAGTTTTTTTTTTTTTTTTTTTTTTTTTTTTTTAACGAAGGTAATGGAAATCTGCAAACAGACACCTGGGGAGGCGAACCCAGGTAGTGTGGGATGGGATCACCACTCCCGACCCACTAAAACCAACTCCTTCCTCTCCAGTCATTCCCCCGGCCCGCAATTAAGCAATACTTCGGGGGATGACTATTGGGCATTGCGCCCCCTCCATGACGTACACAAGTGCACGTATGCGCCTCAACTCTTCGACACTCCCCATGCAACACATTTGCACAAGACACACTGGCACCACATGTGCCCCAACACTCACCTACCTATGTTGCTTGAATGACTGCAAGGGTACAACAGGTACCTTGCAGGGGGTACCATGCCGCCATCTCACAGCATAGGCAGTCCTCACTCAGTGTGGTGTTCACCCCATCCTGCAACAGGGTGGCACCACTTGTCTACCAAGCCGGAGGCGACCCTAGGTTGGTGGCTCCTATGCCGCTCCTACCTCAGCTACGAGGCAGACCCTTTCATGTCTCCTATTTCTGAGGTGCCGCAGAGGCATCAACCCCCGACACTCCTGCCAGTCATAGCGAGACTTTCGTGTCCCCTACTTCTGAGGTGCCGCAGAGGTATCTGCCCCGACACTCCTGCCAGGCCTAGCGAGAATTCACTCATTACGTCCCTGACAGCCGGATCACACTACTGCCTAAGCAGCCACTCTGACCATACGTACCATGCGAGTCTAACTTGTGTGCTCGCTCATACATTCAGTCCCAATCGCTTGCACCACTTGTGCACCACTCTCTTTGACATTCAGTCACTCACTCAGTGGGGTTGTAATACCCCATCTCCCATTTTATCCACTCTGTGCACCTCCTGTGCATCGTTTGGGCGTGGAACACCCGGCACGTCAAGCGTGCCTAACACTCACCTACCCGGGCTTTGATACTGTCAATAGGACTCCATAAGGTACTATGCCGGTAGCACCCACCCATTGACGTTTCGAGGCCCAGGTAGTCCTCAGCCAATGTGGTGGTCTCCCCATCCTGGGACGGGGTCACACCACTACCTTACATGTCTCCGATTTCTGAGGTGCCGCAGAAGCATCAACCCCCGACACTCCTGCCAGACGCAGCGAGACTTTCGTGTCCCCTACTTCTGAGGTGCCGCAGAGGTATCTGCCCCGACACTCCTGCCAGGCCTCACCAGACTTCAGTCATTCTAACACTACCGACCATGCGTACCATGCGAGACTTACTTGTGTGCTCACCCATACACTCGGTCCCTCATTCTGTGGGGGTATTACGAGTAATACCCCCAACTTCCATTCGCTTGCACCACATGTGCACCACTTGGGGGTGTGTGGGTACCACCCACTGCCACCCGCTTGCCGCCGAAGCAGCCCTCACTCTGTGGAACCTCCACAGGCTCCGTTAACGACCTGGCTAATTGTTTCACCCCCCAGGCCATTCATCCCTTCGGCACGGGTCGCCTGACACCTTGGGATTCGGGGTTAGGGGCTTGTATGCTTTAAGCGGCACACGGTCGCTTGATAAGGTTTGCTTGCGGATATGTGGCTTTTGGGAGGGAATTAACAGCGCCCCCTGTTAACCCCACCACCTCCTAGGCAGAACCCCCTGACTCACAGACGGCTGGGGAGGGGTCGTCAAGCCCTTGGACATGGTCCCTGCTGCCCGCACAGTTTGGTTTGGAGAAATAATTTTTTGTTCTGCATGAAATAAAAATGTCATTAAATTCGAGAAAAGGCTTATGCAAAAAAACGCTGCTTTTTTCAAGCTTTGAATCACTAGCTTTTAGCACGATAAAATTGTTTCCAAATCGCGAATTTGTAAATTTATTTTCATAACGATTTTCTCCAGGATTTAATCGGGAATAAAACATTTATTCATCACTGTTTAACTTTAAACTGCCCGGTTATTTTGGAATTACTCTTCTTATCCAAGCTTATCTAATCTAATATCACACTTGATTAGCCACCACATGGTCATCACAGATCTCTTTGGAAATTTGTCGATCAATTTGAGTTTTGAGGAAGTTTTCAGGTAAAAACGATTACTCTTCATGACGCACAAACATTGTGCCTCTTGCAACACGCTGTCAAGTGTTGATTTGAATTAATTCCAAAGTAAGTATATTCCGCAAACGTAAAATATGTCATTCAACACATGTTTTCATGACAATCAATAACACTTACATGGGGCAATGCATCATGCAATTAATTGCAGTCACGGGCGCCTCACCGGCGTTGCATCTCTGCGTACATTCCCCGCGACTCATGTCAAACCTCCAAGCACGTAATTATGCGCGTAATTCGTTTTTACGATTCGATCGTTGCTCCATCGGACGGTACCCACAATGGGGCGTCTTTTCTTCCATCGCCGAATTTTTTTGAATTCGTCACCTATACGAGGAAGAAAGGAAACGAAACAACAATCGATCGATTTTCAAGTGCGTGCTTGCGCTGCGGTCCTGATGGTGGGTGCTAATGATATTCAAAAATTGATGCCGTTTTTGCGCCATGTGATTGACACTTGTTGAGGAAGCGCGGCTTGCGGTACGCGGCAGCTCCCACGCCCATGTTTTGTGGAGACATGGGACAGTCAATTTTCGGCGTTGATTCACCAGTCGGAACTGGAGCCTTGACGTTGCAGGAAGAATCAGGATGCAGTTTGGTGGTGTTGTCTTCAGCGCAATGATACTCGGCTTTCTACTGTTCACGTCGATTTGGGGTGCCATGCAGGAAGAAGAGGAGCCCCCGGTTACCAAGTCGACTGTCAATCAGCGGAAGCAGAGCAACAAGTACGAGATCAGCTTTTTCGATCCAAAAACGAACCGAACTTACAAACATCCGGTAGTGAGTTTCGCGACGCCGGGATATTTGGAAAACAACGAAGACAGACCGCGACAGGAAGTGTACGGAAATCAGTGCCAGTGCGAGGGGCTGCGGTGTGGATGCTGCATGGGCATGAAGATCCGGCAGCTCAGCTTCAATCAACATTGTGAGTGTGGTTCTTTTTAGTCGTCGATGTGTAGCCCAACATTGTTTGCGTGATGTTATGTGTAATAAGCTTGTGTTTCGATTTGATAAGTGTAATCTAGCAATGCCCTCCTTAGCCGTGTGGTAAGACGCGCGGCTACAAAGCAAGACCATGCTGAGGGTGGCTGGGTTCGATTCCCGGTGCCGGTCTAGGCAATTTTCGGATTGGAAATTGTCTCGACTTCCCTGGGCATAAAAGTATCATCGTGTTAGCTTCATGATATACGCATGCAAAAATGGTAACCTGGCTTAGAAACCTCGCAGTTAATAACTGTGGAAGTGCTTAATGAACACTAAGCTGCGAGGCGGCTCTGTCCCAGTGTGGGGACGTAATGCCAATAAGAAGAAGAAGAAGAATCTAGCAATGCCAGTAAAACTGCTGTTTTATGTGCATCAGGAATCTCACCGAAATGGTGGAGGTAAGCAACCTCATGAACAAACCACGTTTAATGAGGAAAGCGACCAACGCCAGCAACTTCACGATACTTTTTAGTTTGACGGTGTATAATCGACTTTATAACGCATATTGATTTCACCATTTTGCAGCAAATAACTTGGTTATCTTCAAATGCATCCACTCACAAAGTCGGTTTGGCATCTAAACCAAGATGAATACACCACTAGGTGTTCCAATCTTCCAAATTCACGCTTCAGCCATTTTGGATTTTAGTATGGGAGAGCCAGCCGGTTTGTTTATGTTTTGCGCCGAAAATGAATTTTTCACCCCGCCTTCTTCTCGCCCATAATATGGGCAGGCTGCAACACCTAGCTGTGTATTCATCTTGATCTAAACCGTCCAGAATGCGATGAACCAGTTTTGTGAAACAATTTTGATTCTTCGGGCTCTAATTGATCGAACCTCAACCAGAACGAATTAAGAATCCAAACGTTGTTTTCCAGTAAATGTTGAATTCGACGTACACATTTCAGTTGTGTAAACTACGGTCTACAAACTTTTTCTTATTTTACTTGCATTATTTTCATATTTTTATTTCTAACATGTTCATGTACACTGGGGTAACATAGGTTCTAAAGTGCTTCAGCAGAAGGCTTATGATGTGTTCTAAGCGAAAATCTCGTAGGAATTCTGGGAGGAATTCCTGGGGGAGTTCTTGGAAGGATCCTGGGAAGAATTTTTTGCAGAGTGAAATGAAAACCACCGGTTAGAATGAATGACTAACAACTAATGAAAAAATTATTTCAGTTCAAACCACAGGTTGCTACGATTTGCCATGTGTTGCTATGGTAACTTAGATTATATAACGGAGGGTACATAACGGATTAGTTCGATGCTTATTCAAAGTCAATGACTACTGCGATTGCAACGCTCCTTCCTAAGCAACGAATCCAATTAACCTCTTATTCTCTTCTAACTTTAGATTCGCCAGGGCTTTTGTAAACACATCTGCAGGCTGCTGTTTCGTGCTCACATAACCCAACTCGACAACTCCTTGCTCTAGAACGTCTCGGATAAAATGGTACCGAATGTCTAGATGCTTCGTCCGGGGATTATACGATTCGTTCCTTGCGATACAGATGGCTGATTGATTGTCACACCGGATGGGAATTCTTTGCACACCAAATATCTGCGATTGGAAGTGGTGCCACCAAAGGGCTTCCTGTATAGTGCGGGAAAGCGCAATGTATTCCGCTTCGCACGATGATAGGGCAACTGTTGGTTGCCGTTTCACGTTCCAAGACACAGCTCCTCCCATGAACGTGAAGACGTATCCAGTAGTGGATTTCCTGGAATCCGGTTCTCCTCTTCAATCGGCATCCGTATAGCCAACCATATCCGAATCTCGAACGCTTTGACGCCTTTGAATGTGTTAGCCGATTCGATTTCGTACCCCGCAAGTACCGCGCTTGACAGCATTCCAATGGCTTCGTCCCGGATTTGCATTGAATTGGCTGACTTGATTGACCGCAAAACTGATATACGGACGCATTGCTTGCGCAACATAAGTGAGACAGCCCACTGCTTCCTGATAAGGAACTTCTCTTATCTTCAAGATTTCCTCCGGCGTTGTTGGCGACATCGATTTATCCAGCTTGATACTCGCCTCCGCTGGTGTGGAGACAGGATTGCAATTCGCCATGTTGAACCGCTGCAAAATGCTATCGATGTAGTGCTCTTGATCTACCCACAGCTTACCGTTCTTCCGGTGTCGAGTGATCCGGAGTCCAAAGCAAAAAGTTGCTTGACCAAGATCCTTCATCTTGAAACGATTTTAACGCGCTCTTCAGTTTGGCGTTGTTGGTAAAAATCATGAAATCGTCCACATGAATAGTGACGAAAATCATTTTGTCACCATCGATTCGGAAGTACAAGCACGGATCCACATTGGACTTTTCAAGCCCAAACTCTTTTAGCGCCTTGTCCAACTCAGTGTTCCACACTCGACTCGACTGTTTGAGCCCGTAGAGTGCCTTTCGCAATCGACATACTTGCTTCGATGTACCATCAAACCCCTGCGGAAGTTCCATGTATATGACCTCGTCCGTCAATTTTCCTTGAAGGAACGCAGTGACCACATCCATCTAATCCACATCAAAGTGGTGGAATACCGTACCAGCGGAGAATAAACTTCGTCGAAATAGATTCCTGGCCACTGCGAGCACCCCTTCACCTCCAAGCGCGCCTTATATCGCTCGATGTTACCCGATGGGCCTCGTTTTGTTTTTGTAGATCCACTTGTTCCGTATAGCCTTCCTATCGCTTGGAAGAGTGGACAGCTCACAAGTTTCGTTCTCTTCTGGAGCCTTGATTTCATCGCGCATAGCCGTGATCCACTAATCATGATCCAGTCTTTCTAGAGCTTCTTCGTAACTCTGAGGATCATCAAACGGTATGTGTGACCGAATCTGCTGAGGGGAAATTACTTCACCAGAAAAAGAACTATACGTAACGTAATCTAAATATTTAATACCGCTCGCTGTGCCTTGCCCCTTGCTGCTGATCAGCTAGTCTATCTGATTGCGACGGGAGCGCAAGCTCGATGTTGGCATCCAGATACTCCGGATCACTCGAATCGCTTTCAGATGTAGCGAACCCTTCGAATTCATCCTCGCTGTCATCTCTTTCTTCGACGATCGGTTCCGCTACCAGCTGTATCCCACCAATTGTAGTCGGCTCTTCATATGAATACAGCTCCATGAATTGTTGCAAATTGCTGCTGATTCTTGCTCAGTTGTAGCAAATGTTGCGGTTCGCCCTCTTGAACCACAACCACATCACGGCTAATCTGAACCTCACGCTTCACTGGATCAAACACTCGATAGCCCTTGGTACCATCGGCATATCCCACAAAAATGGTCCTACGGGTCGAATTTCTTCCTTCTTTTCTTCGGAATATGGACAAGTGCTAGCGAGCCGAAAATCCTAAGGTGCCGCAAATCTGGTTTTTTACCGCACCATGCTTCTTCTGGTGTCATCGCTAGTGATCTCGTAGGGCTTCTATTGATGAGGTATGCTGCCGTTGAAACCGCTTCAGCCCAAAATTCTTTCGGCAAACACGAATCGTTCAGCATGCTTCTTGCTTTTTCGATGAGTGTCCGGTTCATTCTCTCCGCCACACCATTTTGCTCGGGGGTGTACGGACAAGTTTTCTCGTGGAACACTCCATCTTTTGCCATACTGCTCTTGAACAATTTATTCACGTACTCGGTGCCGTTGTCCGTTCGGAGGACCTTCAATTTCCTACCTGTCTGGCGTTCTGCCATTGACTTGAATTTTTCATATGCTCCAAACGCTTCATTCTTCCGTTCCAGGAAATATACGAATACTTTACGGCTTGCATCGTCGATGAACGTCATCACATATCGGCTACCACCGAGCGAAAGAACTTCGATCGGCACGACCAAGTCTGAATGAACTAATTCAAGTAGCTTTTTGGCTCACGACTTACTGGAAGGAAAAGGATCAAGAGCATGCTTACCTTCAATACAAGGGATGCACTCTGGTACGACGTCATTTACTAACTCGATTCCGTCTGCCATCAACACAAACTTGCGTAAACTTTGGCGATTAAGATGACCAAGTCGTCTATGCCAGACGACAGTGTTAGATGTAACGAGGGCTTGCTCTTCTTTACGATTTAGCATATACAAACTGCCTACCTGTATACCGGATGCAATTACATTTCCTTCATCTTCACGTACCTCACTTTTGTTCGCATCGAAGACCACCGTCAATCCTTTCTGGCAAATCTTGCTGATCGAAAGCAGATTAGTAGCTAGCAGTAGTAGTAGTAGTAGTAGCAGTACTTCTTGAACTTCAATGGGACCTTCACTAAGTTCAAGCTGAACTAAACCTCTTGCGACTGACATCATGCTACCGTTATTGGCCGTTCCAACAGAATGCTCCATACTTTGCTGCTTTACAAATTTATTGCCACTGCGAGACATGTGGCACGTGGCGCCGGAATCGAAATACCACTCCTTGTCGCTTACCTCTCCAATTGCAAAAACGCTGCACAAAGCTTTCCCAGACTGCCTAGCTGTATTTTGCTTCTGTGGGCATTTCGATGCAAAATGTCCCCGCTTCTTGCAGTTGTGGCACGTGTCGTCCTTCTTCGCCGAACTGCCACGCCGTTTGGATTTTGGATTTGAATACAACGCACCTTCTCCGTTGGTATTTTTAGGAGCACTCGACAACTTCACGTCCTGTAAAATTTTTGCCTTCACTGCATCCGATGTTAATGCAGTGCCCGATGCTTCGAGTCCCATAATCATGGGTTCGTAGTACTCCGGAAGTCCCATCAGCAACAACGCAGCAAGCCATGAGTCGTCGACCTTGAAGCCGATCCCTGCAAGCTTATGTGCAGTAGGCATCAGCTCATCCACGTACGATTCCACGCTGCCGCATTCGTCCAAACGAATTGAGGTTAGCTTCCTTAGCAACCCGATTTTCCTGGTCAGACCGTTATCCTGAAAGGCGTTCCGTAGCTTGTCCCAAGCTTCTTTGTCCTTCTTGTCCCAAGCTTAGCGTCCTGGACGAGACTGTAGTTTGTCGTTTCCAGGCTCAGGCAAATTGTAGCCAGCGCCCGCAAACTGACATCGTCATCGATTGCATGCCCTCGTGTTGGCGAAACGGCGTACCAAGTACCCTCGCGAATGAGCGTCATTTTCAATGCGAACGCCCACGTGGCATAGTTTTCGCGACCCTTCAGCTTCTCGATGATTGGCAAAGCGACCGTATTGGTTCGTCCGCTCCCAACAGCCGCCACTCCGGTTGCGGCCTGCAATCCAGCTCCGCTTCCATCACCGTTATTAATCATTTCTGTTTAACTAATTTCTGCTATACTCTGGTTTACGAGGTGAACACGCTCCCCGGCATCGCGGCTTCCTACTAAGCGCTCAGGCACACTATGCGCTCATGAAGTGGGAACCTATAAGTGAAAGGATAATCGTTGCCAGATTTAGAACACGGGTCCGAAACCTAACTATAATCCAATGTTATGCGCCGACCGATGCGATGCTGCCGAACTGCAAGACAAAGAGAACTTCTATAGTCGACTCAATGCCATCGTAAATAGAATTCCGAAGGGTGATATCAAGTTCTGTTTGGGCGACTTCAATGCGAAGATCGGATCCGACAACTCGAACCATGAGCGCATTATGGGACGCCATGGTCTCGGAGAAATGAGCGAAAACGGAGAGCTGTTCGCAGAATTTTGTGGTAATAACGACATGGTGATCGGGGGATCGCTCTTCCCTCATCGACCGATTCACAAGGTCACGTGACGGCTTTACAGAAAATCAAATCGACCACATCTGCATCAGCCGAAAATGAAAACGGAGCCTTCTTGATGTACAGAATAAACGTAGTACCGATATCGCGTCTGATCATCACCTCCTCATCGGCGAAATACGCATGCGCATTGCGCGAATTCGTCGGCAGGAGGAAAGAGTTGAACGACGATTCAACACACGCCGACTGGAAGATGCCACGGTGAAACGGTCCTTCGTTGAAGAACTGGAGACGCGTGCTGCAGATATTCCGGAAGGTGGCAGCGTGGAAGACCAATGGACCGCCATAAAGATTGCCTTCATCACCACCAGCGAGAAAAATCTAGGCGAACTGGGCACCCAGAGAAAACAATGGACCCCCAATGAGACCTGGAGGAAGATAGAGGAGTGAAGCTGAAGAGAAGCCAAAGCCGCGATATAGCGATCAAAAACCAGAGGAGCCAAAGTCTTATCCCGTCAACGATACTCGGCTCTTGAGAAGGAAGTAAAACGCTCATGTCGACGGAACAAGCGAGCGTGGGCAGACTCTCTGGCCGACGAAGGAAGGAGAACCGCAGCAACCGGGGCCATTCTCCTCATCTACGATATCTCACAACTTCTAAGTGGGGCGAAGATGAATGCAACGATGCCTGTGAAAGACGCGAATGATCAGTTATTGACCGACCCAACGGACCAGCAGAAACGCTGGTTCGAGCACTTTGAACAACTTTTTCAAGTGCCAGCCAGGCCACCACTACCTCAGCATGATCTGCCTAGGATTCGACGTATAACACGCTTCAATACCGAAGCTCCATCACTGCTAAAGATTCAAACAGCCATCCAAAGCATGAAATCGAATACAGCCCCAGGGGTCGATCGCATATCAGCCGAGATGCTCACAGCTGATCCCATGACATCCGCTCAACTACTGCATCGTTTATTTCGTAATATCTGGGACACCGCAACTTTCCCGGTCGACTGGATGCAAGGTATCTTAGTGAAGGTGCCCAAAAAGGGTGACCTGACTGTATGCGATAACTGGCGAGGCATTATGTTGCTGTGTACCGTTCTCAAAGTTCTGTGCAAAATTATCCTAGCCCGGATTCAGAAGAAGATCGAAGCGACTCTCCGGCGGCAGCAGGCCGGATTCCGTGCCGGAAGATCCTGTGTGGACCATATTGTCACGTTCCGTATCATTTTGGAGCAGGTCAACGAATTCCAAGAGTCCCTTTACTTGGTATTCATTGACTACGAAAAAGCTTTCCACCGTCTCATTCACGAGAATATGTGGGGCGCCCTGAGACGCAAGGGGGTTCCTGAGAAAATCATCGGCCTCATCGAAGCACAGTACGAGGCCTTCTCGTGTAGAGTGCTGCACAATGGGGCCCTGTCCGACCCTATCCGGGTCGTAGCTGGTGTGAGGCAAGGATGTATTCTATCACCGTTACTGTTCCTCATCGTAATCGATGAGATTCTAGTAGATGCGATTGACCGTGAACCAAACCGCGGGCTGTCATGGCAGCGTATAACCATGGAGCACCAAAATGACTTCGAATTGGCTGATGACGTTGCACTCCTCGCGCAACGGCGCTCTGATATGCAGAGTAAGCTCAACGACCTTGCCGAGCACTCCTCCTCGGCAGGTTTAGTCATCAACGTCAACAAAACCAAATCGTTGGATGTAAACACGGTGACTCCTTTCAGTTTCACAGTAGCCGGGCAACCAGTGGAGAATGTTGAAAGCTTCCAATATCTTGGTAGCCAAATGGCGTCAGACGGCGACATCAAGATCGACAAAGGCGCACGGATCAAGAAAGTAAGGGCTGTCTTTCCGAGTTTAAGAAATATCTGGAAAAACAGGCAGATAGGTGAACGCACCAAAATACGAATTTTCAACTCTAACGTGAAATCTGTGCTGTTATACGCTAGCGAAACATGGTGTGTATCAGTGGAGAACACTCAACGGCTGCAGGTGTTCATCAACAGATGCCTGCGGTATATAATTCGGGCCTGGTTGCCTCACAACTGGATCTCAAACAACGAGCTCTATCGTCGTTGTCACCAGAGGCCGATAGCAACAGAAATTCGGGATCGAAAGTGGGGCTGGGTCGGCTGGGTTTGCCTATGGAAAACATTCCACCGATTTTTTTTCAAACGCGTTTTCGAGTGAACTTTCAAATGTTATTCCTGCATCAAACTATTCTCAGTCAAAGCATGGAAAGTGAAGAAGGCATAATAGTTTCGGAAGATTGTAAAGAAAAAGAGGAATGCTGAAAAACGTTGGATATGGCTCAGGTAAGTAATGCCGAAGTTTGCAGCAATCGTGTCATTCATCTACCAGACACCAAGAAGAAATCCCGAACATCACATGCGTTTCATCGTCGCGGCGCTGAGCTGGAGTATCTGTCGATTTTTAACTTTACCGGGACCACACTGAAGCCGAGCAGTGCTGCCTCAAACCGATGCGATGGTAGAGAAAGGGAAGATGGCAGGGAAGTAAGAGACGCAAACAGAGGAATTCAATTGGTGAGCATGTTCCAATTATTCTCTATTTCATGTCAATTATGCAAAATTGAAAACTTAATACGCACAGGGCATCGCTATTGCCGCGGAATTGTGGGAGTCCTAGGTATCCGGTTCACGCTTTAGTAGGCAGCGGTGGCTCTTCTCGGCCTTCTATTCCCTGAGTAGTTAATGTGAATAAGGGCAATGTTTTGCTGCACCTGTTGTGAACATCTGGTACATCCCCATTCCCTGAACATTCTGAAGACACCTCCTTGCTTCAGAAGTGTTTCCTTTTTCTAGTACTAGTCTTCATAACAAAAACAGCACCATCACAGAGTATGAGATTTGATCAAATTATTCGCAGTACTACTTATTCAACACTCCCAGCTGGGTGAGGGATAGAGGATGACATACACACACAGATGTTTAATATCATCGATATCCTCAGTCATCTGTAATAAATAAGATCAAACGTTATTTGAAATATGTAAATGAACTCGCCTCGCCGCGAAATATTTGTCCATGTTGTTGTTTGGATAACAAAGTGCTGAACAAAAGCCTTCTCCACCGCTCTGCGATCGATTGCAATGAGTTTGTTGTAGTCCGCAAAGCCCAGGAGGCTGCACGCCAGATCTCCTAATCATGCCATCGAGTGCAATGTTGAGCAATAAATTCGAAAGTGCATCACCTTACTTCAATCCATCTAAGGTCACAAAGAAGGTTGACACTTCGTCCGAAATCTGAATAGGGGGAATGACGGCTTTGGCAGGTTTTGTTCTATTATTGGCAGGGGTTTTTTATGACTGACTATGCTCAAATTTGGGTTAAACATTCTTTGCATATCAAAGAATATTGTGGCCAAATTTCATTAAATTTGGTCGACAAAATTCCCCGTGACAATAATAGAACAAAACCTGCCAAAGCCGTCTTTCCCCCTACTTGATTTCGAGCCATCCCGCGTTGCACGTATCAGTCTAATCAGTTTCGCAGGAAAACCATGTTCGGACATTACGTGCCACAGCTCATTTTTTTTCACTGAATCGTACGCTTCTTTGAAATCAATGAACAGATGATGAGTATGCAAGTTGTACTCCCGGAATTTATCAAGGATCATTCGCAGGCTAAACAACTGATCCGTCGTTGATCGGCCATCACGAAAACCTGCCTGGTATTCGTCGACGAAGGACTCCTCTGAGAAGGGTGATCTCCATGTGGTCTGGGGGAACATTTTGACGTAGGACTACGTCTGTGTTTTCTATATTGGGGTACACTTTACGATTGCGAAAATCGGGGACCGTCACGAAAATATGATAGACTTTAAACTTTAATATCTAAGACGTTTCTTGGATTTTCAATTTGTTTGGACCATTCGATCAAGGATGCGTCAACGCTTCTTCGTATTTATTTAAAAATACTGATTTTTAACTATTCACTATCGATAATTGATTTTTCGGATTTTCAGAATCTGTCATTCCTGGAACGGTCCGTTGTCTGCGGAATCCCGATCAAAATGGCTCGCGCGCGCCGAAGAGTAGCTTGCTTATATCTAATGAAGTAATTCCATTAGCCCCGCTCCTTCGTTAATCGTTATGAGTGCCTATTATATTTACACCTATATCAGATCACAAAGGGGCGGAGCTAACGGGCTTAATTTATTGAATACAAGAAAGCTGCTTTCCAAAGCGCGCGAGCCATTTGATCGGGATTTCGCTGAGAGCGGTTGAACAAGATTTTACGCAGAGCGGACGCAGAGCAGCAGCATGAAGGCGCTCTAGTAGCATTTTCAAATGAAAATCATCGAATTGGTGGTGAAAGTCTGCGTTGGTGGTCGTCATTCAACCTCAACAACAAATCAAAATCTAGTGAGGAAATTCAATTTGACTGCTACTGACGCCATCCATTTGAACAAACTCATTGCATCATCTCCCTCCGACGCGCGCTTGTGGTTGTGCTACCAAAGGGCAACTTTCTGTCGTCGCCAAACGATGGTAACCCGGAAAAAAATGATATCATTTCTAATGACTAACGAAACAAAACCAAAGAATCTTGCCAGAAAATTTTACTTTTCTTCGACGACGGCCAAATCGATGAAGACGCCACCTTAGTGAAAAATGTCGTTTAGCTGCCTTAGTTTTTCAAATGGCGCATTATTAAAAACAATAAATCTTTCCAAAATCGTCATTGTCGTTTAAACAGCCGAACAGTCTGTTTGTCTGGGTAAACAATTTTCCCAACGGTCAAAACCTCTTCTTGAATAAATAGTTTAAGTCCTGAAAAGGACTGTTTGTAATTTATTCTTGAAGTCCCGCTAACTTTGCTACCAGCGCTATAGAAAACGATGTATGCACGCTTCCATTGCGGGCGAAAGTCGAACGTTACAAATTAATATATGTGTGTTTGGTTTCGCATCACCTCCGATTCTGCTTATTTTTCCTTTATTCCGGAAATTTTTGAGCATAATGTCTTCTAGGATTCTGATGATATCCACTGAAAGAGAGACGAGTGGCTTCAGTGGCGATGCAGCCGATGAGTCGTTTCTTTTCCACGGCTGGTTCATCTAACTGGGAGCTACTTTCAGTTTCTTGATTCGGTTGACCTCCGAGCAGTTTGCACAATGCTAATAAACTTACACAAATTATGATGAAAAATACTCTCCATTTCGTATAGCAACGTAGTCCTACGTCACCTTTGCGTACAAACCGATTGGGCTGCACCTTTGAGTTTTTTTTTAATTTGAGAGGTTTCGAACAAAATTTTTCTTCTACGCCACTGCCCCTATTTAATTGGCACACTCTAGTCTGTGTCCTTTCTTATAGATTTGGAATATAAGGCCACCCAACCAGTCGGTAGGCAGTGCTTCACCCGTATTTAGTGAATAATGTGGTGGATCGATTGAAGCAGCTACTATTAACTTTCATAATTGAGAAGCTCTTTCCAGCAGCTTTACTGTTTTTCAACTCAAGCTTTCTTTACCTCATCCAGCGTTGGTGGTTCCACAGCTTTACCGTCGCCGACTATGTCCATTAGGGTGGTTCAAAAAATCGATTTTGCTCCACAGTGCTCATCTGATTCTTTACCTTGTTCTGAGTGTCCTCTGAAAATTTGGGCTCATTTGGATTAAAACTGATTTAGCACAAGCCGTTTCAAGTTCGCATGCAAATTAGTATGGGAAAATTTATTTTTCCATTATACTGTTAATGACGCTTCCCCATCAAGCGCATGTTAAAAGAAAACCTACATAGCTAAAAGGAATACTCAACAGCTTTCACTAAGTGAAAACCGCATCTCAATTAATCGTTCCAATAATTAGTAATCGAATTTAATCTATACCGTGGTTTTCTGGAGCTAATTGCATAACTCATCAACAGGCAACATTGCTGCTCGTGGCGCGAAAGATAGCACACACAAATTCAGGCTACTATGTTGCACTGCACAATTCAGTGATGCCCTCAAAGAAGTTTAACGATCATTACTAAAGATTCGCAACCTGTCTTAACCCTTTCCCGCCCACGACTTTTTTCAAAGATTTCAATAGGAAGGAATCATCTTTGAGAAAAATGCTAGAACAAAAGTTATTTGGCATAGTCAAAATTAGTGGAAAACAAAAAAAAATTGATTGTAAATCAATAGTTAATTGATTGTTTTCAATAGTTTCACTATTTGTATTCAAAATTGATTATATTTCCAGTCTAATGGAACCATAAATATGTGTCCAATATTCCTTTATGTTGTTGAAACAATTCGATGAAGGTTAGAAGGTGCAAAATTTGATGGTGCACCACAGACACCATGGGCGGGAGAGGGTTAAAATAGATTACTAATTATTGGGACGATTAATCAACGTGCGGTTTTCGTTGGGTGAAAGCAGTTGAGTATCCCTTTTAGCTATGTAGGTTTTCTATTAAACTGCGCTTAATGGGGAAACGTCATTAACAGTATAATGAAAAAATAAATTTCCCCATACTAATTTGCATGCAAACTTGAAACGGCTTGTGCTAAATCAGTTTTAATCCAAATGAGCCCAAATTTTCAGAGGACACTTAGAACATGGTAAAGAATCAGATGACCACTGTGGAGCAAAATCGATTTTTTGAACCACCCTAATGGATACCTCAACACGACATTGTCCATCCTGTTCCACAATACATTTTCACCGTTCAATAAATCTTCGAAGTACTCCTTCCACTTCTCGGTCATTCCGCATGGCGAATATCGCAGTCTTATGCCGCGCGCAGTCAACAGTTGCGCAAAACCTCCGCACAACACTTCCATCCATTTTCTCTTGCGCTTCAACTAGCACACCCTTTTGTTCTGCTTTTTTCTGCGGTGGATTAGTTCTCTTCTACACTTGCTACATTGCACCGCTCTCTATTGCAACGGGTACAATCCACTAGCATTCGACTTTTGGCAGCATTTTTCTCCTCCGTCACTCGCTGGTACTCATCAAACCGACCATTTCATTGGCGTCGCTGTCCAGTGCCTAACACTTCCTGCTCTGTTGTAAAGTCACAGTCTCGTGGATATTCTCCCACAATCGATTATTCGGCATCTCCTATCCGCTCGTCCAGCTTCTGGCGGTACTGTTCAGCAACCGCCTCAACTGGTAAGCGTTGTATATAAAACTAGTAATCGTTCCGGTGATGCGTTAATTCGTTATGCTGGATAGTCGTGCACGAACTTTGGCAACTACTGGTTACCGTCCACTACGGGAGGGGATAATTAAGATCCTGGGAATTGAATATTCACATATGGACAGTATTTGAACGCGATTAAACTCACGACCCCAGCCTGCAATACAGATGCATTCTAGACGCATGGTCATTTTTGAACTAAATCTTCCACGTGCTGTGCATATGAACACCCAGTTTTTAAACATTGTAATTTGAAAAAATACGTAATTTGCTGTGATAGAACTAACAATTATTCACCTGTGTAAGACGAGTTTAGTACTTTCCATTTAATTCCACCACGTTTTGTTATCTTTACAGATACGTATTTTTACCTCAACTGTAAGGCCGTCTTCAGTGTCTCGTATTTGACTCGACTTGCGAGTCGAGTCAAGTACGAGACACTGAAGACGGCCCCACATTTGAGGTCGAAATACGTATCTGTAAAGATAAAAATACGTGGTGGACTAAATGGAAAGTACTAAACTCGTCTTAGACCGTTGAAGAGAGCTTAAATAATTTTTCTAACAATTCACGCCAAAATGTTTCTAGAATTACTTTCAGAAAATAGTGCTATTCACTTATTGTAATAATCTGAACAATTTTTCGTTTCAGTTTGCACAAACTTGGAGTACGACCCGTACGATTTCGCCATCAGCGTGGACGTCCTGATGAACGACAGCAGCATTTTTCACAACTCAATTTCGGCCAAGAACCCGCCACCCCTGTGCCTTCCGGTGCCGATCCCGTACATCCCGCTTAACGCAGACCTTTGCATCCGGCTGTTCGACATCTACACACCGCGGCGGAATCTGCACGCCTGCATGGACATCGAGGCCCGCGTCTGGCGCTTCCCGCTACTGATCCTTCACTTTGACTGCATGCGAATGGGTCTGGACGGTATCACGCTGCTCAAGCCGCAAGACGGCGATGGGTTCGACTCGTTTTATCCGGAAGCACAAACCCCAGGACAAACTTCCATCGACGTCTACGACGAGGTGGAAGGCATTAAAAAAGGACATTCGAATCGCATCCAATAAAGCAACATCTTGAAACAAATTTCGCCTACAGTTAGTAACATCAATTATATCTGCTCTGTTAATTCGCTAAAACACTAAAACAAAGTTCGAAGCGACCACTTAAAAAATCTGTTGAGTCATGCTGATCTTCACTTCTTCGGTTCCTCATTTTTCTTGGTGTACGTCATTCCGACGCCCACGATCAGCGCCACCACCGTGAAACCCTGCGCCAAGATTCGAGTTCTCATCATATACTGAGACATCTGTCGTTGGCCCTTGCGGAAGCTCCACAAGCCATAGCCGAGGGCGCATAGCGTTGCGAAGCACCCGATCGGCACCAGCGGGTTCTCGTGCAGTTTACGACTCATCTTCTCGCGGGTTGTCTCAGCGTGGATGTCCGCGTAGTCCCTGCGCATCTGGATCCATTCCAGTTCGGCTTGTGGCGCGATCGGAGCCTGTGCCGGGGAGTTGCTCATTTTTTTTTCTGGAGAAAATTAAGCGTTGTGAGCTGTCTGCCAATGGGACAAAATTATTTGAGAACTCACCTGACGGCTTGAGAATGCTAGCACTTACTATTTTCAAATTAAAATCAAGCCAATCGAATTGCGGCAAATGTTATTTTCAACGGAAAATTAACAACGTCGCATTTTCCTTTCGCCTTTTGAGTGATGGACGATTTTACATCACCGGAGGCGACAAACCATAACAATAACAAACCGAACGTTTTGTTAACAGTGTTTTGAAAGAGAATGTCAAAATGAGCTTTCAAATACGCCTACCTTTCAAAGCTCTACTACGGTTACACTGTGCAAAAAAAACATGCAAGTTCAGGAGCTTTACAACATATTTACACAACAACACATTAAATAAATTTTATTCAACAGCTCGTAAACCCGAATAGAAATGAACGATTTGGTAAAATAATTGTAATTATTGTTCTATCCGGAATAAATTTATACCGCTTTTTATTGCGCTTTTTGCACTTTATAAGAGATCTTTTTCTCACACTCAATACACTCAAAAAAGTTTGATTTTCCGTGTATAATATTTGTGTGTGAGTGCTCAATCTGAAAACAAATTGAGGTCAAATCATGGCGGGAATCGATTTAGTGTACACGCTTACATGTGACTAACGAGTAATGGGTTATATTTGGGTAAATTTCAGTAACAAAAATCGATCAACCTGAAATGAGAGTGAGTGTGAGAAAAAGAAGCGGGCAAATCACAATCTACACATAACACTTCGAATTGGTGAAATCGGCAATATACCGAAGTTGGATTTTTCTCTAGATGCAGGCAATTTTTCCAACTTCGGAAGTAGTGCGCTGGATTCGCCTACAGATGCACTAAACAACGCATCAATTAGTTTGACAAATAAAACTTCGGAAGAAAGTTCAGTTCGAGAGGTCCCGACAATAGAGGTAATCAATTATAGAGGAAGATTGTCGCTGTCGTCACTGGCGAAACATCTTTTGCTGGCGAAGATAGGGCACTAAATGTCAACGAAGGAAAAATCAGTACGTTTTGACAGATAGGTACCCAACATGTTTGGGAGCGATAACAAAGGGAACCGCAGCGACAATCGTCCTCTATCCAGTATTTTGCGCTCGATAATGGCGCCCGAGTGAGTGCCTTTTTGACATTCGAGAGGTAGAAAATATTTACACTTTTTAATCAATGTAGGCTTTGATTAATTGAAAAACATTGGCACTCATTCGGTATCTATAAACAAGGGAATGTCAAATGTTTTGTAATTTGATATTCAAAGAAATGGTACCTAGTTTCCTCATTTATTTTACTCATAATTATTTTATTTTCTAGAAATATGAAGGCTACAAGACATCGAAAAGTCTGTAATGATATGATCTTAAAAACCACTAAGATGAAAAAATCTTGATGAGACGATATCCATCTAGTGTGAGGTTGAATTCAAAATTCTCTAGAGTCAACTTCCTTTGCATTAGCCAATTTCCTCCGACAATAGCATGCGCAACGTGTAAATGGGCGCTTCTTGTAATCCCCAAGTCCCACCTATGCACAAAAACGACATTACATGTGCTGCAACACGCCTCCTCCAGGGCAGCGGAAGTGTCCGTAGCGGATGGACAACATCTGGCTGACTAAAGGCTAAAGTGCTAAACTTGATGCTTGGTGAGCTACACTGCCGTGAATCGCACATTTGTCCCATATGCATAGGAAACCCAGCAAAGATGGGACAGATATGCGATTCACGGCAGTACAGGCAATTTACTGCTGTTAAATAAAAGCCTCAAATAAAAACCTGAATTTTATTACATTGTCATGATTAAGATTCAAATTGCTCTTGATTATGTTCGCAGATCTGTTGTACATCCAGAGCGGAAAATATAAAAACTGTAAAATGAAGATATCTATCATCATTGATTCTCATACTCAGGCGTGGCTTATATTCAGGAAAGCGTGGGGCATTACTAAAGTAAGGGGTTTTTGGATGCTTTAACCTCTCTCTTGAAAAGATATCTAAAGGAGTGTAAGGAAATAATAATCTTTTTCTGCTCTATAGTTCTTTTGTAATTATTGTATGGATCCCAAGCAATGAAGACCTAGTTTGAATTAAGCAAAAATGGATGGTCAAGCACGAACATACTGTTCCTATGAAATAGAAATAGATGCTTAATAGCCATTTGAAAAAAAAATGATTGATTTATGGAAAACTCTTCTCTGGGCAATATCAGTATTTTCGTCTAGTTTCGCTCTTTTCCGTATAAACTGTATCATCGATTAATTTATTTTATTTACTTCAGTAGGCAACCTGGAATATATAAAGCATTAACATTAATAGAAATTGAAGCGAAAATGTGAAATAATTGATTTCATGGATACCCTGCAGAAATGGTTGACATTTATATATTTACTTTATAAAAAGCTTTTGTATCATGGCAGACTTGATGAGTTCTAATGTTTTCTACCTCTTGAATGTCAACTTGAGAGGATCTCACGCCGCCATCAACTAGCGCAAAATACTGGATAGTTTATTACCTCTATTGTCCCGACTTCCGAATTCTAACTTGGTGCTACGCCGACAATATTATTATTATTAATTATAATTCAGATTCCACACACACAAAAATCGTTGGTAAAATTAAAAGAAACGTTGGTAAAATTAGGATAATTGTGGGAAGTTATCACGGAGGCTTCCCACGGTACACGCTGCAGCGGAACCGACACAACTCCCGGCGGGGTATTTCGGACGCGTAAAAGGGACGTAAACACAAGCGATTCGCTCTCCACGGTGGTCGTTTATTTACTTCTATTTACATTCAACATACAATAGACAACAACATATTCACAGAGCTGGTAAGTGATTATAAACATCGTACACATAACATTAGACTTGTCCAACATTCAACAAAAATTAGTTAAAGGTTTTCAGTAGAAAGTTTAAGATTATACATATACATATACACACTGCAAATAATTTTCACGTAGCATTTACCTGAAAAGATACGTAGATATTTTCCACCTTACTTTTCAGGTGAATTCTACGTGAATCCGAAACCAAAGTCAGTTTTACTGGACGCAGGTGAAATGTACGTGATTTTCACGTAGCTTTTACCACAGGTTTCCATGACAGCAAAAATAATTTCACGTAACATTTACCTGATCTGCATTTGAAATTTACAGCATTTTTTTGGTGAAATTTAAGGAAATTTATTTCATTTATTTCTATATATTTTACCCGGATTAGATAATTCTGTAATGAAACACAAATTTACATTCTTAAAGTAGTTTATTTATTTCCATTACTGTGCATAACACTGCACTTTACTAAGTCTGCTCTGACGAAGTTGCCTGTTTTATCAACTATTTCCCTCTCTATTTCTTTCCAATTGTTGTTGTCGTTGTTATATACTTATCTAAAACAAATAGAAGGAACAGAATAGATAAATAACCAATTATTAATCATGATTCCCGTAGCATACTTACGTTTAATCTCCATCACGATGTATCAGGTTCAGAATATTGTTGCAGCATCGGTCATCACAAATATATTTTTGATTCTCAGTCGACCAGCGGTTTAAGGAAGATTTTTCAATCAACTTAATCTCTATTTCTTATTTAGGCTGAAATTATCATAGTAAATTATATTTTTTCCATTTTCTTATTACAATAAAAACTTACCTATAGGGCAAATAACTTAGAAGAAATACTATTTTGAACGTTCACGAATTATTTTCCCTAATGCCGCCATTAAAATGTTGGAAAACGTCATACACTGGCGTAAATAAGATATGGAAATCCATAAGTTATGCCTTATGAAAGACTAAAAGTTCATTTAATAATCGTTTCATAAGGCCCCTATGAAATTCATATTCATTAGTATAAATTACATAAATATGCCTTATGAATAAAAATGTCTATCCTTATGAATAAAAATCATAAGGCAATCTTATGTTATTTCGTGTGTTCATTCCTGATGGTTCATTCCCAGGAAAATGTCAACTCTGTTTGTTTTGTTTTTACAACACGGTCGACCACATTTTTTATTATTTAGCCGATTCAGCTTTTCACAAATAATAAATGCAATATTCCGGTTCTGGACGATTTTCCGTTATCAGATACAGGTGAGTAGTAATTGATTCAAAATGCTGGGTTATAATTCGGAAGAGATTCGTTTGTTGTTCAAAATATGCTCCGATGTTTGACTTCCGTCCCAGTACTGTGCATCAGCAGTTTGTTAATATGAAAAATGATCAAGTTTTCAATAACTTTTTCCGGTCTTTTCAGCAGATCCAACGGATGTGGCAACGGCCCAAGGTTAGAGGCCACAGATGATAGCTGCTATATTGTATACACCGATAGCTGCAAAACGTAAGCTCACTAGACACCAAGTTAGTCCATAAACTCCAGCGTATTCGTTATCCAGTCACACTCAAGGTCACACTAGAATTTCTCTGAAGAATTTCGTTAGCATGTGTATGAGCAAGTGTATGAGTTTCCTGAAACGGGCATGTGTCCCCTAAAATGTAATTCTAGTTGCAAGCAGCAAAGGGCAGTACGTTTATTTTGCTGGTGGCGTTTCTTGTAAGACGGATGATAGAAGCAAGATTTTTTCACAAGGTTGAATCACAAGGTGAATCAGGTATTAAATTCACTATTGCCGAATGTAACTTAATATATGATTTCATATTTATCTTTAGACATCGATCCAGAAATGAAGAAGAGCATTGTAGGAGCATTTTTCCCTGAAAAAATAAATCGCGCACGGCCGGAGAAAATTATTTCAAGATCCACTTAGATCAGTCGAAATTTCATCAACATCAAATAAGTGATCATTTCGGCATAGTAAGATACAAGTTTATTTCGGCCGGATATGGCAATCTAGATTCGCTATATATAATCTGCTATTCAATCAAACTGAACGGAAATCAATTGATTGGGGCGTGCGCAAACCGATCAAAGAAGAAATGGATTCGGAAAGTAAGGAAACAAGAGTGTCCAGTACTTTGAGCGGATGTTTTGATATCTTGTCTCAGCTTTTGCTGCTAGCCAGCTGGGAGATGCAAAGCGGGAAAGTCGTTTTTAAATATAATGGTGAAATATCGATCTATTTCACTTCGGAGAATGAGAAATCGCATCTTGCTTGATAGCACCCCTGTTTTGGAAAGTGCTTTTTTACTGGTGCCATCATAGCTGCGGTGCTGTTGAAAGTTGAAAGTCAATCTCACCTGAACGGGCCAGTATGGTAAGTTTGTGTATTTACTTTTTTGGGTTTTTACTAGCCATACATTTGTAGTTTTTCCAACAATGTGTGTAAATAGTTTAGAGTTAATAAGGATTTTTTATCTTGGCGTTGCAGAATCTTTATCATCGTATTTGCGAAGAAAACCGGGTCTAGTTACCATATCGAAAGGTTCCGATGCAGGCATGGTGCAATCTCAATTCAGCAACAAAACCGTACTATGGAGACTGAATTGTACACTGAACGACTGAGTCAGCGTTGCAAAATCCCACGCATCTCGACTACTGAACATAAACGACAACAGCTAGCTGTTTATATATAAGAAAAAACATCGTGCAGCTATGAAGCGAAAGATGACCCGGGATGCCTGTCGAGTAAAATTGACGTTGAAACTGTGTTCGGAACTGGAATTGACTTCTAACCATTTCGATCGTTATCTGCAGTTACCATGGAAATAGCATTGATGTTTCTTATATTAGTATAGTATTGTGAAGTAAGTTCATACATTTTTTTGTAGAGAATAGATAAATAAGTTACTATAATTATTTAATTTCATGACCATCAGTTGCGCCGAAAATTTTGTTGAGTGACTGCGATATCAGTACCGATGTGATGGACTTCATCGGGTGTCTCTTTTCGGCTAAAGCAGTTGCAAACTGTCTGAACATGACCACCTAGAAGGTAACCGACGAACGTCCTTGATATATACGAGATGATGCTATGAGCCGTTCTGCCGTGCGATACGGAGGGAAGTTTAGTAATAAGATTTATCAAGCTTATCGTAGCAAGCACATTAGTATACGACCAGCATGCTGATTAAAGCGGAGTTTGAGTGATTCATGCAGCAATTTTCTGAATAGATCCAGGCTGCAGTAAATTGCAGATAAACATACTACGGTCATATCGTTGCTTATAACTTCGACACCGTTGCCTCGAATGTTGCCGACCGTTAGCACTATCACCATCAGTCGCTTCGCGATGAGCGCCACAGTTCAGCCAGCTTTATTATCAGCACCGAGTGCTGCTTCAGCATGTTAAAACTGTATCCGCATTGAAGTGGCCAACGACCATCTTTTTAGCAGGCCTATGTTTTCATGTCCGAAATAGTAAATAATCGTACAACATATTTAATTTATCAAAAATCAAATTGTATTAGGACCAGGATTAGGACCTCATTATCTGTATTTTTCAAAATAATAATGATAATAAATCAAAGAAATAATATTGGAACTTTTTTAATTCACTGGAACAACTTTATTTAACTGGACAAAAATATATATTGACAACGTAAGAATTTCATTAAATAAACTTATGAAATTTCATAAGGTTGCTTAATGAAATTAGTAAGGAAAACATAAGATAAATATATATGTTTATTATGAGCCTGGTTCATCCTAAATTCATGCGGGTTCATAAGGTTGCCTTATGTTTTCCAAACCGATTCCTTGTGGCTAATTTTCATAAGGTAAACTAATAAACTTCGGAAGGTATTTTACGTGAGTGTAATTTTCTTACCGATCTCAGGTAAAATTTACTAAAAATTCACGTAACTTTTACTTGACTATTGGTGAATTGTACGTTTATCAGGTAAATGGTATCTGTTTGGAGTTTTCGAGAGTCTACCTGAATTTTCAGGTAGAATGTACGTGCATAATCGGTTGAGTGCATAATTGCAATTATACACGACGGGAACGACCAAGGGGTAAACTACTCGGCACAATGTGCCGCAGGCACTTTTCGGCACTTCTGGGCACCCTTCTTCACAATTTCCTATTTTGACAGCTGAGACTTGATACATGAAATGTCAAGAGTGTAAAAGTAGAAACAATCGACTATCAGATTTAGCTGAAATTTTGTAACTGAAGCACACCCCAAGCACACCCAGCTAGTGGTCGTTGGCAACATTCCCGGATGACAGAGAACATTGAAACTCCTCCCAGTGAATACATGGCAGATGATGTAAGGGGTCGTTCCAAAATTACGTCCAAGGTTTGAGGGGGGAGGGGTCCGAGTTTTGAGACAGTTTGTGACAGGGGGAGGGAGGGCGGTTCGTCTTATGTGACGTCCATCCTGCAAAAAAAAAATTGAAAGCATTTTAGGAACAATTTGCATTTGCATTTTAAAAACATATTCAAACTGTTAGTAAGGGACATAACTCACTATGCTATTATAAAAATAGTGTACGAAAAAGAAATAAAACATTGTATTTTTCACGAATGATTAGATTCGCTCGACGAAATTCAAGAGTTGTCAATTTTGTCTTTAAAGGCAACCTTTTTATAGATTTCCTAGATTCATAAGCACGTGGTCGATTGCGAACAATAGAACTGAATGTAAACATCGAAGCACCAGCTGGTTTTGTTGTGTAAACATGATCAGCTGGAGAACTGAGAATAATGTAAAAATATGTAAATATGTGGGGGCTGGCGGCAACTGCCACGATCTTCAAGTGAAATGCGCACGGTAGCCAACAGCGAAATCGAAAGCGAAATCTGAGTACAACGAAATTTATTTCAAAAAAATCTAAATCTAGACCAACATTTGAACAGGGCGTAACAGCCAAAATTCAATCGCTATGTATGTAGACAAGGAATCCGAAGGAATAAATTTTGGCTGTAACGCCCTTTCCAAATGTTGGTCTAAAATGGTGAAAAAATCGCAATAATCGCCAAAATAAAAATGACACATGTACGTACAGGGAGAGGGGGGGGGGGGGGGTAAGTCTCGCTTAACTTTTCAAAAGGTCTTAAGTAACATTTTTTTCATGAATTAATTTGAATAGCGCAATCAACAGGACAACATGAAAGCTATTGATTGCAGTATTCAAATTAATTCATGAAAAAATGTTACTTTGGACCTTTTAAAAAGTTAAGCGAGAAGTGATTTGTGACAGTTTGTGACATGAGGGGGGAAGAGGGGTTGAAAATTCTGAAAAACGATGGACGTAATTTTTGAACGATCCCTAAGTTTGGAAAACAGAGTCGACCCGGCCAACCATTCGTCAAACTTCTTCAAAGTTATTTATCTAAAATTAAATAATTTTGCTGGTATTTCTTTACACTACATTATTCACAAAAATGATACAAATCTTAATGAATCGTTATCATAGTTCATATAAAGTATGATATCAACGCAATGATATACTTTGACAAAGTATTTGAAAGATGAACATCGCTACATCTTTACCATCAAATTAATCGCAATAACGATATGAATATTCATGAAACGTTATCAGATTTCTGATAAAGTACGATCTCAACGTTATGATATATTTTGACAACGAATTTTACTGTCGAACATCGCTGCACCTTCATCACGTTTTAGTTCATCGATTCATATCGTTGGATATCAAAACATCGATGGATATTTTACGGTTTGTTTACATCTCAAAAATTATGATTCAAAAAATTTCCGTGTTTTGACTTTTGATTAATTTAAAATTCTTCATGAAATGGCATCGATCGCTATCGACGGTTGATATGAAAACCTTTAACGATCTATATGAAGAATTTTGAAGAAAATTGAAGAAATGGTTGGTCGGGGATTCAGAGCTTTTCAAATCTATTGAAGAATCACAAGCTTAAGGCTGGTTTACAGTTCGGAAAACGTGTCCGCGGGATTTGTTACGGGATTCTGCTCTGGGTTCTGTCAGGGAAAATTTTCCGCCGATAAATCTCCACTGTCAAAGCATTTTCCATGATTGGGTTTACACTTCAGGAATTTGCTTCGGGTTTTGAGAATCTGCGCATCCGCGCTCGTGCTTGAGTTTATACTTCTGGGGTTTGGTTCGGATTTCTTTATACAAACACACGAGCGATAAGAGGGAAAGATAGCGAGAAGAGGGAGATATAGCGAGAGAAAAGGAGAGAGTGAGATAGATTGAGTGGGAGAGTGAGAAAGAGAAAATGAGTGAGCGTGTGAGTGAGAGTAAGTGAGTGAGGCCCGAATAGAATGAAATTATACAACTATTTTTCTAGTTATCGTTTTTTGATTTTAAATAATTGTAATTGAATTTTTAATGGAATCATAAAAAATATCGAACGATAATCATACGATGAATAATATTTACGATAGGGTTTACAATAATTCGATATCAGACGATACACTGAATGGGTTGTTAAGTATCGTTACCATTCAAAAAGGCCAACTTTTCCATATATTTTTGCTAAGCAATTTTACCATGTATCGTTAGCTAATCATATATTTTTGTCATGCGATGATTCGGATTATGATTGTATTCAACAAAGAAGATCAAAAGTATGATTTTATACTAAAGACACACTGGTAGTACAAGTACCACGGTTATATACCCTAGTACATATTGTACCATGGTTTTCCACGTTGTACCAGCATGGTACAAGGTGACACACTAGTGGTACAACTTGTACCATGGTACGAATACCACCAGTGTGTCATTAGTATTAGATAAAACAAGCGAAGATTCTATGGTTAATCCAAATTGAAAGGTGTTTGATAAACATTCAATTATATGATAGCCGTATTACAATATGTATAATACTATTTTACGAACGATGATACAGGATATGATATTTTAAGAATACTACTATTCTTGCTACGATTGCCATTAGATTTGGGCTTTTCAGTTCATTATAGAATAATTGAGCACAAAACAAGTGTAAATCTTAATAGTATTTTATTTCACATCTTTTATAGTTATTATAGTTTTCTATCACTGAGTTGTAGTCAATCACATTTTTTTTAAATTTTCTCCATATGACAAGTTCTTGTTGATGCAATTGCAACCTCTGATGCATTTTTTGTGTGATGTAGAATTTTTGTCCATGTCCATGTCTGGACCAGAGAATATGCTGCTCTCCCCGAGGCTCTCCCATCAGTGACTCTTTGTATATTTCCTATAAAATAAATTAAAGAAAACAATTAATGGCTGTCACATAAATATGGATTCCTGAGCATCATCTGTGCCCTGACTTCTTGATAATAGCAAACCGTTTTGGCAAATAAATGTGAATTGATGGAAATAATGGAATCTTTCTCCTTTATGTGCTATTTTGACTTCTCTAATGTTTTTTTTTAGCATTTTCTAATAACGGGTAAGAAAGGCACCATTGCCGCTTTAAGTGTATAATCTGTTTTTTTTTTTGGGGAATGAAAGTTTTTGACGGCAAAGGTCGATAGAAGGGGTATTGCGGATGGTTGTAAATTCCGCCATACGGATACTTTGTACCAGGTACAACTCTGTTCAAGTGTTAAATTATCGGATCGTTTATGGGTCATACATATGAATACATACATCAAATAAGGCCCGTCATAGACCATTCTTACCTTCGCAAACATTTTACGTGATTTAGTTTCCCTAGTGTAATGGCGTATATCATTTTTCTTTTATGAGGTTGTATTTTTCTGGAAATAAACAATGGATATATTTATATCAGCTTTTTAGTTAGTAATATTCAGTTTCCACTTACATGCATTCTGATCCGCTTTTTTTGTTTCAGCATTCACATTTTCTTTTCTTCACATCGCCGCTGCTTCGAGAAAAAACTTGAATGGCGGTTGGCGGTTGGCGGTTGTCACTAATACAC